>NW_016809457.1:1469689-1478057 GCF_001698545.2 Rhinopithecus bieti
CCCTTTATCATTTTTTTTTGCTTCTATTTGATTTTTCTCTCTTTTCTTCTTTATTAGTCTTGCTAGCAGTCTGCCAATTTTGTTGATCTTTTCAAAAACCCAGCTCCTGGATTCGTTGATTTTTTGGAGGGTTTTTTTGTGTCTGTATCTCCTTCAGTTCTGCTCTGATCTTAGTTATTTCTTGCCTTCTGCTAGCTTTTGAATGTGTTTGCTCTTGCTTCTCTAGTTCTTTTACTTGTGATGCTAGGGTGTCTATTTTAGATCTTTCCTGCTTTCTCTTGTAGGCATTTAGTGCTATAAATTTCCCTCTACACACTGCTTTAAATGAGAACACACTTTTTAATCATGACACTATGCTCCACCAAAATTTGTTTCCGTATTGAAATCACGAAAACAAATAATTTGATTTTTAATGTTGAACTTTAACGGAATTTGCAATAACACTCACAATGATGTCAAATATTTCATCCTTTACAGAATGACCCTCTAAAAATGTTGCTATATTCCATAGAATGAACTAAATAACTAAACCATTGATGAAATTAACTTATTTGATTTTTTTTTCTTTTGAGACAGAGTTTCCTTCTGTCACCCAGGCTGGTGTACATTGGCGTGATCTCAGCTTACTGCAACTTCTGCCTCCTGGGTTCAAGTGATTTTTGTGCCTCAGCTTCCTGAGTAGCTGAGATTAGAGGCATGCACCACCATGTCCAGCTAAATTTTTTGTACTTTTAGTAGAAAAGGGGTTTCGCCATGTTGGTCAGGCTAATCTAGAAATACCAGCTTCAAGCAATCCACCTGCCTTGGTCTCCCAAAGTGCTGGGATTGTAGGTGTGAGCCACCATGCTCAGTCCTAACTTATTTGACTTTTTAATTTGGAGTATCTAATAGTACCGATAAAAAACAAGCATCATTTTAATGTTTGCAAAACTCTTTTGCTAATGAAATCAACCCATTATTAGGTATCACTTCACTTTTCATGAATGTAAAAGAAAACTTGGAATGAAAATGGGCAAAATTTATTTACAAGAACATTTGATCAAAATGAAAAGTATGCCTCATAGAATGATATGCAAATGCATCTTCTGTAGCTACAGAGGTAAACTTGTTTCTGGGCATAGTCTTTTAAAACTTATTATTTAACTCTTGCAATGGATGCTGATTTTTTTTCACTTATGTGTCTTCTGTTTGGGGCCCCCATGATAGATGTTAATGACAACAAACCTTTTGTGAAATTTACATTCAGTGTTAATGTCAACAAACATTCTTCACTAAGTGTTTTCTGAGAAATGAAAATTCAGAACTTAATTTTTCATTGAACATGGCATTTTCATTATTTAGTTCGTTGTTACCAAAAGAGTTTATTGAAAATTAGAAAGAGTTGTATCAAACAATAAAATAAATAAATGGATGTATGCTATTTAGATGCTTTAAGGTAGGACTACTCCATTTCCATTCCTTTATGTATTTCAACTATGTCTAGTCTATGATTTCTCACATTCCTTGACGACACTGCCATTTGGAGACCTGGCAACTTTGTGATTCTCTTAGTTCACGGTGTAGGCCACAGATGAACTGGCTGGTGCAGCAATGCCTAGCAGAGCAGCAGCTGCACCTGGAAGGAGAAGCTGTTAGTTGTCCTCAGCTACTCATGTGTGAGTAGCAAATGGTATATGGTTCCTGAAGGCAAGGTGGTACTTCCTGTCCTTGACAAAAGAGTCAAGGAAAAAGAGATGAGTTATTGCTGCTTTCAGATTTTATGAAATGTTAAAATGAGAATTCTGTTCACTGAGCATCTGGCTCACACACTATGAGCTGGGCCTATGACAGTTGCTTAAAGTACAAAATGAGAGGTTGATCACAGCCATTCCAACTTATTTCAATGCATCTATTACTATAGTAATATTACCTCATTCTAAAGAGTGAAAAAAAACCTGGGACAAATGCTAAACCAGACACTATACCAGGACAACAGGTATAAAACAGGAGTGTTCTGGGGAAACTGGTACCTCTGGTCACCTTAGTTATGAAAAGAAGCAGAGCTATGGAGCTGTAACTCAAGGAAGATATAGGGTCAAGGGAATGTGTTTATTTTCTTGTTTCTAAGATGAAAGAGCTAGGAAGTACTCTGAATATTACAGGATTTGCGATAAAATCCATTTATTGGAGACTAGAACCTTCAAGAAGCCTTTTCTGGCAGATGCCATCCTTGAAATAGTTTTGAAGAATAGAATAGTAGCGACCTGAGGAAAGTCTGAGGATGGATCATTACAATGGAGGGACCAGCTTGTAAAGACATGTTAAATGCAGTGAAACCCTAAGAATAGAAGCTCACTTCTTGGGAGAACGTACACAGAGGAGCAGAGAAACGGATCAATGAAAGACTCCTGAGAAATGTAATGGTAGAGAAGAAAAAAAAGAATCAGCTAGGCAGATTGAGAGAAGTCAAAGTCAGAAAAGCATGGCATCACTGAAGCCAAAGAGGAATTTTGCATGGGAGAGAATGGCCCACAGAGTCAAGTGCAGTAGAAGGGCAGGAATGTGTGGCATTACCTGCAAGGAGTAGGAGACGGCCTAAGATGAGAACACATGCTAATGGAAGAGCAGGCTGTGAAGCTTGACTGCAAAAGATAAGGAGAAAATAAGGCATCCATCAGCAGAGGGCACATGATCCTGGGACAGTGCCATTGTTGTTGCTTCAGGGTGAGAGGCTTCAGTCCGCTTTTATACTGAGAGAAAGGATTAAGTAGAAACAGACAGGTTCAAGAAATAAGAGAGGAGATCTTGTTAGAGAAAAGCTTCAATGGAGACCAAAAGGGATGACAAGGGCCAGTGAGGAGGGCTGTTTTTGAACTTGATGATAAAATGACAATTTGCAATTATAAGTTTATTTAAATGTTTACTTATTTATTGTTTTTGCCACCAATTACAGAGTAAGCTCAGGAGAACTGGTTCTATTTCTGTTTTATTTTAATCATTGTGTATCTAGTGCCTAGTGTACTTGTTAAGTGCTCAGCTTATTTTTGCAAATGAATCCGTGAATTTAAAAAATCTTTCATTTTCTGAGGCTAAAGGAGACTTCAAAATACTGGATTGGACATTCCAACAAAAATTATAATAAATATAAGCATACCATATAAATAGTAAATCATACTCCAATCTTTAGTGATTATTTTTATTCACAGAATGGTATTACACAAACAGTAATTCAACCTTAGGAGGCTGAAATTATGCCCTCAATATATATATACACATTATTCTTTCTAATTATTTCAATAACTGCATGCTAAAGGAGTGGTACTGTTTTGCTGATGAGAAAATCAGCAGTTTGCCTGAGACGGTCTCAAACCCAGTAGGTGGTAAGGTAGGATTTGAACCCCATTTGGTTGTCTTTCAAAGTCTAGATTTACATTCTCCCACAGATGCTCTGTAGATTCATCGTTTTAAGTTATTTCTGGACATTTTGATGTTTCTTTGTAAAGTATTTTTCAGATGATTGACAATTGGCTGAAATGCACACTAGAATGTAAACTCCATAAGGGCAGGGATTCATGTGTGTATGTGTCAGTTTTATTCTCTGCAATGTGCAGTCATTTGTAGGTATCCAAGGGGGATAGGTTCTAAGACACTGTTGGATACCAAAATCTGTGAATGCTCAAGTCCCTGATATAAAACGGTGTCGTATTTGTGTATAACCTATGCACATCCTCCCATATGCTTTAAATCACCTCTAGATTACTCATAACACCAAATACAATGTAAATGCTATGTAAATAGTGGTTATATTGTATTGTTTAGGGAATAATGACAAGAAAAAAAGCCTAAGTATGTTCAGTATATGTTCAGTACAGACACAACCATCCAATTAAAATAAATATTTTTGGTCTGTGGTTGGTTGAATCCACAAATGCAGAATCCAAAGATACAGAGGGCTGGCTGTACTCCTAGCATCTGCAGTGATATCTGTGCCATGATAACTGCTTAATAAATATTTGTTGAGTTGGAGTAAGAATGAATAAAATACTCCTGAAGGAGCTCCCTTCTTCTAGGTTAAGTTTTGAAGTCTGCTAAAATACATGCTTCTAGGGGAGGTACTAGTTTCCACTCTTGCTGTTCATTGAATAAATAATGTCAGGGTAGGGAGGAGAAAAAAATTTGAGGAGAGGGCCTAAGGACACCGAGGTGCGAATAAGCATGGTTTGGTGGATACAGTGGTTAATTTTATGTATCAACTTGCCCGGGCTATGTGGTGCCCAGATATCTGATGAAACAATTTCTCTGAGGGTGTTTCTGGAAGAGATTAGCATTTGAATTTGTGAATTGAATAAAGCTGATGGTCCTTCCCAAGGTAGATGGTCCTCATCCAATTCATTAAAGGCCTGAAGAGAACAAAAGGCAGAGGAAGGTTTTCTCCCTCTGTCTCACTGCTTGAACTGGGACATTGATTTTTCCTGCCATCAGTGTTCATGGTTTTCAGGCCTTCAGACTCAGACTGGAATTGACACTATCAACTCTCTGGCTCTCAGGCCTTCAAACCACACCACTGGCTTTCCTGTTCCTTCCTTAATTGGGGAAGATTGTGGGACTTCTCAGCTTCCTTAACTGTGTAAGTCAATACCTCGTAATAAATTATCTATCTATCTGTCTATCTATCTATCTATCTATCTATCTATCTATCTATCTATCCATCTATCTATCATCTAGCTATCTATCTACCTACCTACCTCTCTGTCTCAGTTCTGTATCTCTTTCTCTATTTATGTATCTATCTACCTACCTGCCTACCTATCTCAGTCCTGTTTCTCTGAAGATCTCTGACTAATACAGTGGAGTTCATCTACTCTGAAGTTTGGCCAAGGCCCAGTATACACTGCCAGTCTTGTTGTAGCTTGCCATTAACCATGCCAGTGAGATTTTAACTATGGGTGTTTGAAAATGGTTGGCTAATACTAATCTCTGATCCAATAAGTAAGAACATGGCTACTTAATAAACTTCAAGTTGTAATTCTCGCTGTAAAAGTTATGATGTTTATTTATAAATAAAACAAATTAATATTTCAAATAAGTGAGAGCAACCAATACATATAAACCTGACATGTATTTATATCAGCATAAGACAGTTGCATATTTACAATGATTCTTTTGATCATTTGACAAATATTTATTTAACATCTTCTATGAGTCAAGCACTACCTTTAATGAGAAGTACACTACTATACTATTGCTTGTAGACAGAGACTGTTTGATCAAAAAATGACTTTCAAACACAGTAACTGGGAACTAATTACTGGTGCAGATTATCTGAAGTATATTTGAATTTAGTTTAAATGCAACGTATCTGTGCTATCCTTGTTCCCCACCTAACAAATGACTATGTTAGTGTGGGAATTCACTCAGACTCTCACAGTTGGTATAAAGATTATTTTATTATTATTATTATTTTTTGAGATGGAGTTTCACTCTTGTCACCCAGGGTGCAATGGCGTGATCTCGGCTCACTGCAACCTCCACCTCCTGTGTTCAAGTGATTCTCCTGCCTCACCCTCCTGAGTCGCTGGGATTACAGGGCCTGCCACCATGCCCAGCTAATTTTTTTGTATTTTTAGTAGAGACAGGGTTTCACCATGTTGGACAGGCTGGTCTCAAACTCCTGACCTCAGGTGATCCACCCACCTTGGCCTCCCGAAGTGCTGAGATTACAGGCATGAGCCACCGGGCCTGGCTAAAACCACCCTTTTCTTAAATTGATATACAAAAATCTTTACTCTGCATTATTCTGTGAGTTACTCATTGCTGAGCAACTCCCACATGCACATGTAAATAAACCTTGTCTTTTCTCCTGTTAATCTATTTCCAGTTAATTTGCAGGCCCCCAAGCATCAGAACCAAGTGGTAGAGGAAAAGTTTTTCCTCCCAACATTAGCATATTTTTGCCTAGTGATTCACAATAGCTGTAGGTTTAACGATATAGTATGGTAATTCCAAGTTATCCTTAACATTTACAACTTTCTCCAGTGGTTATAGATGATAAAACATCCCAGGAACATAGTGTTTAACACCACCTGGCTTGAATATTGGCTGATCCACTTACTAGCTGTGTAACCTTGAGCAAACAAATCAATCTTTCTGTGCCTCAGTTTTCTCACCCATAAAATGAACATAAAGACAGTACTTATTTCATGGAGTGGCTAAGAGGATCAAATAAATGTAAAGCACTTAGAATAGGGGGAGGTGTATAGCAAGGGGTCAATTAAATATTATTGTAAGATCTCCATGGGGCAGGGAAGGGGGTCTTGAACACGTCCCATTCTGGAACTGTCTAAACACCAGTTATCCCCGGTTTCAAATTACTTTAAGTTACTTCCAGGTCTAAGGAAACATTTCTGAATTGATGTTACTGTTGTGACAAAGAATGTTCTTTTTTTTCAGGACACTGATGTGTGCCTCTCTATGATGTTTTTTATTTTTCAAAGTAGTTTATGGTTTCTGAATATTTTGGGATCACTATGGAAACTTGTAAGATTTTGAACCTTCATAACCAAACTAAATGCCAGTACACTTTGAAAGGTTTATTAGTAATGCAAGTGTGAAGCTACCAATATTGTAAATAATTACAATAATGAAAGTGATTACACACACGAAACGGTTCTTGCAGGCCATTCAGTTTTTCAGAGCTTGGCTTTGAAAAGTTAGAAAGGCAGAAAAAAAGAACAGAATAATCTATTTCTAAGTGTACAGAATTTTGCTAATCTTGCTTATCTGAAGTCATAGTCAACACTCATACAATTTTCATGGTGATAATAATGGCTATCATTTATTGGTTACTTACCAAATCCTTGCCAATCTTTCTATAGACATTATCTCGTCTGACCGTTAATACATTCAATAAGATAGGTGTTATTAGTTCTGACAAACAAATGAGGAAACTGAGCATTTTAAGGCTAAATTCGTGTGTTTAGTAAGTGGTATTGGTTCTGTTAGAAGTCACCTAGGAGTATCTAACTCTAAAGCCAGACTTCTTAACCACCACACTGAACAGCACCCATGGTGATAGTGTTCTTTCAGCATTTAGATAGCTTCTGTAGTTCATCTACAGACCACATATTTAAAATTAAATATGGAGCCATATTTTATTATTAATTTAATATTAATTAAATATTAATATTAAAATTAAAATACGGAGCAATATTTTAATGCAATAAAAATGTTAAAAATGGACATGAGTGTATGCCTATATATGGAATATGAATATACACTAATAATGCAAAGAGCTTCACAAAAACTCCTTTATTTTGGCAAATGCAAGGTATATTAATTTCTCCTCTTCGTTCTCATTCTCCTCCTTCTGCCTATTCCAATTACCAAAACTACAATTCTCCTCTTCCTCCTTCTCCTTTTATTTTTTATTTTTATTTTTGACACAGAGTCTTGCTCTGTCCCCCAGGCTGGAGTGCAGCGGCACAATCACAGCTCACTGCAGTCTTAGCCTCCTGGCTCAAGCTGTTCTCCCACCTCAGCCTCCCAAGTAGCTGAGACTACAGGTGTGCACCACCATACTTGGCTACTTTTTTTTTTCTAAGAGATAGGGTCTTGTTATGTTGCCCAGGCTCATCTCAAACTTCTGGGATCAAGCGATCCTCCTGCCTTGGTCTCCCAAAACGTTGGGATTACAGGCATGAACCACCATGCCTAGCTCCTTCTTCTTTTTGTTTTAAACCACTCCACAAAAAGACTAGAGGGACATGAAGAGAGAATATCACTCTGGTTTCAGAGGTTGACCAGATGATATGGAAAGGAATAACTTGCTAAAGCAGAAACGCTTTCAACTGCCCTGATGTTCACATGCTTTGCCTTGCCCGCATTTGTAGTTACCTGCGGCTTTCTTCTAAAAAATCTCATAGGCTTGTCATAAAGTTGTGACTCAAATATACCCAAATATATTGAAGGGAGAGTGATTAATTTAGGCCTTGCTTATTTGGTGCTTACTTGCTTCTTTTTCCTGTGATGAGCATGAGTTTCCTGAGTCAGCGACTGTGTCCCTCTGCAGTAGGTGGGTGACCTGGCACTTCTCTTTGCTGAATCAGAGGATGCTGCATGCTCACGTTTCCTCTGGGCTGAGTGAATACATGAAACTCTGTCATGCATACTTCTTATTCATGCAACACATCAGGTAACAAGCAGCAGCAAACGTTAATTCCCAGGGAATGCCAGCAGGACGATTCATGCAGAGGAAATAGTTTGTGATAAAGATTCATCTACTGCTAAAGCCTCTTATTCCCCTTCCAAGCTTGTTTCATGTTTAAATATTGCTTATGTGGAAAAAAGCCAGCGATATTTTGAGGTTTTTTTTTTTTTTTTTTTTTTTTTT
>NW_016809457.1:1478817-1481511 GCF_001698545.2 Rhinopithecus bieti
AAATATGGAGCCATATTTTATTATTAATTTAATATTAATTAAATATTAATATTAAAATTAAAATACGGAGCAATATTTTAATGCAATAAAATGTTAAAATGGACATGAGTGTATGCCTATATATGGAATATGAATATACACTAATAATGCAAAGAGCTTCACAAAACTCCTTTATTTTGGCAAATGCAAGGTATATTAATTTCTCCTCTTCGTTCTCATTCTCCTCCTTCTGCCTATTCCAATTACCAAAACTACAATTCTCCTCTTCCTCCTTCTCCTTTTATTTTTTATTTTATTTTGACACAGAGTCTTGCTCTGTCCCCAGGCTGGAGTGCAGCGGCACAATCACAGCTCACTGCAGTCTTAGCCTCCTGGCTCAAGCTGTTCTCCCACCTCAGCCTCCCAAGTAGCTGAGACTACAGGTGTGCACCACCATACTTGGCTACTTTTTTTTTTCTAAGAGATAGGGTCTTGTTATGTTGCCCAGGCTCATCTCAAACTTCTGGGATCAAGCGATCCTCCTGCCTTGGTCTCCCAAAACGTTGGGATTACAGGCATGAACCACCATGCCTAGCTCCTTCTTCTTTTGTTTTAAACCACTCCACAAAAGACTAGAGGGACATGAAGAGAGAATATCACTCTGGTTTCAGAGGTTGACCAGATGATATGGAAAGGAATAACTTGCTAAAGCAGAAACGCTTTCAACTGCCCTGATGTTCACATGCTTTGCCTTGCCCGCATTTGTAGTTACCTGCGGCTTTCTTCTAAAAAATCTCATAGGCTTGTCATAAAGTTGTGACTCAAATATACCCAAATATATTGAAGGGAGAGTGATTAATTTAGGCCTTGCTTATTTGGTGCTTACTTGCTTCTTTTCCTGTGATGAGCATGAGTTTCCTGAGTCAGCGACTGTGTCCCTCTGCAGTAGGTGGGTGACCTGGCACTTCTCTTTGCTGAATCAGAGGATGCTGCATGCTCACGTTTCCTCTGGGCTGAGTGAATACATGAAACTCTGTCATGCATACTTCTTATTCATGCAACACATCAGGTAACAAGCAGCAGCAAACGTTAATTCCCAGGGAATGCCAGCAGGACGATTCATGCAGAGGAAATAGTTTGTGATAAAGATTCATCTACTGCTAAAGCCTCTTATTCCCCTTCCAAGCTTGTTTCATGTTTAAATATTGCTTATGTGGAAAAAAGCCAGCGATATTTTGAGGTTTTTTTTTTTTTTTTTTTTTTTTTTTTTTTCAGTAGAGGTGATTCTAATAGGATCAGCAGAAATCATGAAAGACTAATTTGGGTTCTGCTTGTTACAAAACATCTGTGTGATTTCTTTTCTGATAAGCACATTTGATTGTGGGTATTCCAGAAAATTCTGATTTTTACATTTTAATGCTCTTGGTAGATATTTATTTAGTGCTTATTGCAGGCAAAACTTTGTACTAGACACTGGGGAGGAAGACTATTGGAGGAAAAGAGGAAAGAGACGCAAAGATGATTCAAACAGAGACTCAGGCCTCAAAAAGGAGGCATCTCATACACACGTTATCAGAAGGGGAAGGTGGTTAGTCTCTGATATGGGCTAAATGTGATAGGAACTGCTCTACAGTTTCCCAACAGGAATCGTATGGTTAGAACTGTGCCTGCTAGTACATCTGGTGTTAGCAACATCCTTTTAGATCTTTTGATTCCAAATCCGTGCAAACCTTACATTTCACTCATCAGTCCATACCTGGATTAACATTCTCTAAGTTAACTGCAACTAATAGAACATCTTATGAAGAAGAGGAGGAAATTTTTGCCAAGCAACTTGAAGTTTTAAAAAATTCTTTAATATCAGTGCTACGCTAGTGTGCTTTCGATTCTGAACAGTATCTCCTTAACTCCTCTCTTCCCTGTTCACCCATAACCCAAGGATAAAGCTACTAAGTAGCTCAATAAAAATATTCCTTAATTGGAGAACATATAATGAAAGAATGATGTTAAAGTCCTTTCGTCATAAAGAAGAAGGGAGGAGGAAATAACTTTTCTAGGAGAATGTTAAGTACATTTTCATAGACTCAGAATCAAGATGAAGCTTAAAGATTGAGTTGAATATTCTCCCAGTGGAATTCCCTCTTTCCAGTCCCTGCTAGTTGCTCTAGTTGTTCCAAAAGCTGCAAGTGCTTCAACTGACTTTTGGCTGACTACTTTTGGGATTCCCAGCCCATTAAGGCTTAGTTGTTTTTCTTTTGTTTAGTTTTTTGTTTTGTTTTGTTTTTTTGTTTTGTTTTCAGTTGCAAGTGACAGAATGTTGATTCAGTGTAGCTTGAACAAAAATAGGAATCTATTGCTTTATATAAGTGGATAGACATAGCTGAACCCAGGAATTTAGATTGTCATTAAGCATCTTGTCTTTATTTTTCTCTGAGTGGGTTCAATCTTAGGCATCCTCTTCTGATGTTGTGGTAACGTTAGTTACCAGGAGATATAGGTTTGTATCATCTCTTCAAATGGGATTGTAGTGAAAAGTCTAAGCCTCTTTCTTAAAAGAATTTAGGGGAAAAAAAATCCCAGGGAAAGCTCTGACTCAGCTTGGGGCACGTGTTCACTCCTTTACCAGGAGGATGGGTAACTCTAGCTGGCCTGATGGGTTTGGTCAGTCCCACTTGAACTTTTGAAATTTTAAAGGGGGGGGGGGCTTTCCAAGGG
>NW_016809457.1:1481839-1512690 GCF_001698545.2 Rhinopithecus bieti
TTTTTTTTTTTTTTTTTTTTTTTTGGTATCTAAACATGTATACATTTACCGTGTACTTTTTATTTATTAATTTATTTAGACCGTGTCTCATTCTGTTGCTTAAGCTGGAGTGCAATGGTGTGATCTCGGCTCACTGCAGCCTCTGCCTCCTGGGTTCAAGCAATTCTCCTGCCTCAGCCTCCCAAGTCGTGGGGACTACAGGTGCCTGCCACCATGCCTGTCTAATTTTTTTGTGTTTTTAGCAGAGATGGGGTTTCATCATGTTGACTAGGCTGCTCTCAAACTCCTGGAGTCAAGTGATCCGCCTGGGTTGGCCTCCTAAAGTGCTGGGATTTATAAGCATGAGCCACTGTGCCTGGCTGTTTACTGTCTATTTCTAACTATCATCCCCAAAATGGAACTCTTCATCTCTCCTTCTTAAATCAGTTTTATTACCTTCTCAGAGAATGGTTATGCCATCTATCTACCTAGCTTACCAAACCAGCACACTTGAAAACATGCTAGATTCTCATTTTTTTAACTTCCATGATCAATCATCACATCTTTTCAATTTGACTTTAATATTTCTCAAATCCATCTACTTCTAACCAATCTGGTTGTACAATCTTCTTTTTATTTTTAATTAAAAAAATAGAGATAGGGTCTTGCTATGTTGCCCAAGCTGGTCTCAAACTCTTGGGCTCAAGTGATCTTCCTGCCTCAGACACCCCAAAGTGCTGGGATTACAGGTGTGTGCCACCATGTCCAGCCTGGTTGTCCAACCTTTATTCAGGTTCATCATCATCTCTGGATTTGATAAGTCTCCTAACTGGTCTCCCTGACTTTGGTCTAAAAGGGTGCTCTGCAAACTAAATATTTTCCTCACTGGCAAACAGGTTGATCTTTTCAAAGTAAAATTCTGACTGTTTATAATCCATTTTAAATTACTTCAACAGCTATTTATTGCCCTCAAGATCAAGTGCAAAACTGTTTGCATATCTAAAAAAGTCCTTCATGATTTTACCACTGTATGTACCTAGTGACATAGAATAAAAATTTATTTTGGTTGTCAGTTTTGCTTGGTGGTAATTTAAAACTTTATTTTTATAATAATGGATTTATATGAAGTAGAGTGAAAATCTGAATAAATTTAAGATAAAATAATTAGAGTAGATATGTGGCACCTACTGAGATCTAGCACTCTTCTCTTTTTGGGCACAAGGATAGATTACACTTCTTGGCCCCTAAACTTGGATGCTTAGTTCTGGCTAATGATTTGTAAGCAGATTATTTAATTGCTGGTGTGAGGCTTTCCAGAGCTCACTTCTTTTTGCCAAAGTGACTTGCAATATTTCAGATAGTGGATTCTCCATCAGTTTGGATATTGGAGTATGGATGACATAAAACAGATTCCCCAGTCATCTTGTAATGAACATGAAGTGGGAGTCAGCAGAGTTTTTCTATTTTATGCGAATATTGGGGATGTTTCTTATTGCAGCATAACCTACCCTATCTTGCCTATGGAAAGTAGATCTATACCCTCCAATTCCATGGAGGTAATTCCCTCTATTCTGTTGTTAGGAGTTGAAGTACAGTTTGGGAAGCACTGCTTTATAGCATCTAGCTTTATGCAATATGTATATTCATTGCTCAAGTACTGTTTCTGGAAGAGAATTCATTCTATGTTGAATGATTTAAATGTGGCCTTTTTTGAAGCTAGGAAGTTTTTTTGTCTTTTGTGTAAAATGATCATAGAGAATGAATTATTAAAGTGTTCTATAACCCATTTCATCTCTATTTTTTCCTTCACAAAAGTAAAATACTATTTTTGGAAACATATCATAATTCTAACATATTCTCTAATGCTATTTAGAAGTAATATACCACATCCTTTTCCAAGTTTATGTTATAAATACCTGAGGAATTTTAGCACATTTAAATGTGTTTCCTTTCCTATGATAGAAATGTGATCTTGCCAGCTCTATGAGAAGCACAAAGATGGCTGCCAGCAGATGTATACATTACACATATATTACGGTGTCTATGTCTAAAGTTAATCTTTTCCTGAACAGGTTTAAGAGATCTAAGTGAATGCTTGTAAATTTGAGTCAGTGTTGGAGAGCAGTAAAAAAATAAGCAAGGAATGAGCAGATTTCAACAAGCAGTTTTATTGCTATAAAACTACTCTATGCCCACCCCACCCTAAACATTATTGCAATAGGCAACTGTAGGACTCATAAGGGAACTAAAAACACTTACACTGTACTACAGCAAACTTTGACTGACAATGCTGAGACAGGCTATAAAATTCCCCAGTGCTGGTCAAATTCTCCTTCTATTTTAGTAAAGTTTCTCCGTTTAGGTTTGCATATATATTTATCCTGAGAGTTGAATCTCCTCTACTGATTTTGGTTGCTACTTATTGTTTCATCCATTCATGGAACACAAGTTCAATTTTTTTCAAGGCAAATCTTTCTGTATCTCAAAGTATGACAAGAATTCTATTCTGGGAAGCATAAACTCCGTTAAGATATTAGTGTATTTATTTTCCATATTGTTTAAATAGTCACATTTTTATAAATGCCTCTTGAAAGAGTGGTGCAGTGATAAAGATAAGTTCGTACTGAGAAATGTCATGTTTAACTTTCAAATTTGACCTTTATGTACAACTTTTGTACAATGAATATTTGATTCATTTTATGTCTAGACATTTGATTCAGGAGCAAAACACTCGTTTTTATTTATTTGTAGTATAATTCAATGGATTCAACTGCTTCTTTCTCCAAAAAGTTTTCTCTACTTCATTATATCCATATACTGATTAATCAGATCAATTTTTATGCCTGTGCTCTCCATTTCTGGTTCTCTCTCTTTCCCGCCACATATATACACACCTAGTCCAAGTAATGGAAATGGAAATGATTTAAACCTAATTATATTGGTGGTAAATTATGTATGTACTATTAAGAGTTTTTTATACTGGTGTCTTTTCAGGAAGCTTCTAGATTTTCTCAAATACTTAAAGGCTCTATCTTTTTGTGGTATAGTACGGCCTCTTTTATAATAAACATCATCTCTTTATCAAAATGTCCTCATAAAATTCCCTCAAGACCAGCACTATACGGTTTTCATCTCCTCCATTTCATAGACCCTAATACAGAAGTTTCAAACATTTAAATAATTAAAAAAATTAAATCAATCAGAATATTTTACCTTTTTCTCATGAAGTTTGTTTAGGTGACACCAGTTTTAACATTTTAATGAATCAAAACTTTAATTCATCGTTTTTAAAACTGAATTTCTATGATCATAAGTTCCATAAGATCCATATTTTCATTGGTACTTGTCATCATTATTAGTAACTCAAGACGCTGCTCATAGTGCCTAGAATTTAGTCAAAGTGTAGTTCTTTTTTTGCAACAGAATGTGAGGGGATGGGAGTGGTTCACCCTGGGTGCAGGCAATAAAGGGTTGCAATGTCTGTAGAAAACTTAAACCAACTGAAAGCCAGTCTACTTTTCATTATGGGCATGTACCAGCACTTCTAAACAATATCGGTAATAAATGACTCCTCTCCATTGGGGTATACTACTCCAAAGCCTTCCCCTCATCCAGTGTGTTACATTGATGCTTCAGACCATAACTTTTCAAACAAAATTGCTTATTAGTTTGCAGAGGTTAAGTATTTCAAAGCACATTTTATAAAAGAATCATTTTACAGATTCTTGAATGAGCTTGGATTTCAGAAGTAAGTCATCTCAGCAAAGGGAGCAGTTTTGACTTCATTTAGTGATAATAAAGAACAGCCATGTACTATGATCCTGGGCTCTGAACACCGAAGTCTTTGGAGGTGGCCTTTCTAGAGGTAACTTAGCCCTCAGAATGTCAAAAGGCTTTTCAGTGTCTTCTCCAGTTCCCTCTCCGACCTTCCCCTCTCTATCTGCTTTACTGTGAATGTAGGCAACTGCACTTGTCACTTAAAGATAAGTGAAGCTGCTGGATAAAATTGGGAATCTGTTCACAAAGAACACATGCTTGAGTAATTAAGATATCAATACATCATTATTATAGTTCTCATAATGTGTTTGCCTGGGACAGTACCACGAGCTATTCACGGCGTGTGATTTGACTTCATTGAAAACATTAAACGAACAATCATAATAATGCTCTTTTTCTCTCACAGTCGCTCTATCATTTATTATGCCTTTTAATATTCTAAAAACAATGTATAAAAACTTAAAGCAACTGACAACAAGATGAGTGGAATACATTTATTCTGCATCTATTTAGAAAGGCAGTATTTTGGCCCAGGCATGATGACTCACACCTGTATTCCCAGCACTTTGAGAGGTCGAGGCGGGCGGATCACCTGAGGTCAGGAGTTTGAGACCAGCCTGGCCAATACGGCGAAACCCTGTCTCTACTAAAAATACCAAAAATTAACTGTGCAAAGTGGTGGGCGCATGTAATCCCAGCTACTCAGGAGGCTGAGACAGGAGAATTGCTTGAACCCGGGAGGTGGAGGTTGCAGTGAGCCAAGATCGTACCATTGCACTCCAGCCTGGGTAACTAGAGCAAAATTCTATCTCAAAAGAAAAAAAAAAAAAAAAAAAGAAGAAGAAGAAGAAAAAAAGAAAAAAAAGGCAGTATTTTATAGTAAAAAGATATTGACTCCACATCAGCCATTTACCAGTTGTGTGGTAACTTTCAGCAAGCCAATTAACCCCTTAGAGCCCATATTTTCTAATCTGAACAGGGAGACTGATAGTAGGTAATATAGCCCTATGATGGGACTGTTGCGAGGAGCAAAGGAAATCACAAATATAAAATGACTTTGAGAATTCTAAAGCAGAGTTGGCAAACTCAAAAGTCTACAAGGAGCCACGGACGACACAAATGTCTGAATCAGGCTCAGTGTAACAATAAGAGCAGGGGAGCTTATGTTTGGTCTAGAGAGTGTGGACCATGACTAAAGCCATTCAAATGTGCTTATTTATTTTGTAAAATGTTCCAGTTCAATAAGGCAGTCTGAGTATCACTGGTTGTGACACCAATTCAAAAGGTTATACAGATATAAGAGTTATATTTATGGGATATATACTATGCCTATTTCCTGAAATAAAAGAAAAAAATAGCATCAAATATGCTTATGCAGCAACAGGATGGATTTAGATTAATATTATGGAAAATCTCACAAATGATTCATAATTATATTATCCACATTATCCAATATAATCATAGAGTCCCCACATGTCTGTGTTGGCAGAAAGTCCTCTATTTTGTTCCTGAACCCTCCCCTCCCACACAATTAACAATCTAAGATCCCTGAGGTGTACCCTGCATGGGTCCGGGGTTAGGAGAGAGAGAGAGGAGGACCTGCTGCCCTTTGGTTCTTTACTATGTCTTGGTTGCTGCCCCAGGTTATTGTTGAACACAAGTCCTGCACAGTCTGGTCAACATTTATCCATTGGCTGTTCTGCCATGTGCTGACTGGTTCCAAGCCCTTCAGTGTTCACAGTAATATTCCATTCTTGATGGGCAGGTTGTAGCTGCCTTGTTTTTTACTGATAAGCTCAGCTATTTTCCTCTTCATGCACAACTCTCTGTGTTGGGTGCGAAAAACCCAACAAAGAACTGTCTGAAACAAAAATATAATGGGTGAGAATGAAAAGGTTATATAAAAGGTAAGAAAAAATAAATTTGGGGAAGAAAAGGAAAGTGCTATACTGAATGTTTGTGTCTTCCCTAAATTCATATGTTGTAGCCCAATCCCCAATACGATGGTATTGGGGTGAAGTCTTTGGTGCTTGATTAGGTCATGAGAATGGAGCCCTCATGGATGGGATTAGTGCCTTTATAAAAGGATCTAGAGAGCTCTCTTGCCCCTTTCACCATGTGAGGACACAGGCAGAAGACAACCGTCTATGAATCAGGAAGCTGGCCCTAACCAAACACCAAATTTGCTGGCTCTTTGATGTCAGACTTTCCAGTTTCCAAAACTGTGAGAAATAAATTTCTGTTATTTATAAGCTACCTAATCTAAGGCGTTCTGTTATAGCAGCTTAAATGGGCTAAGGCAACATAGAAGAAGAAATATCAGAAAAAAAAATTATTATTTAACTTAAATATTTGTTACTTTTGGAATGATTAGAATAATTAGAAACGAAACCAATAATCAATGATATAATGGAAGGAAAGTTTTCTTAGCTAAAAGTAAATATGGATATATAAATTGAAAATATTTATAATATTTTACACAAAATCATTGACAAGAGATCCACAACTAGAAACACCTATGATATAAAAAAAATTATAATTTATTCTTAAGTAAGATATTCACATAATCAAAATATAAAATGTACAAAAGTGTTATGGAGAAGTTTCTTTCTTTCTTTTTTTTGTTTTTGAGACAGGGTCTCACTCTGTCACCTAGGGTGGAGTGCAGTGGCGCGATCTCGGCTCACTGCAACTTCTGTGTACCCAGTTCAAGTGATTCTCCCACCTCAGCCTCCCCAGTAGCTGGGACTACAGACACGCACCACCATACCCGGCTAATTTTGTATTTTTTGGTAGAGATGGGGTTTCACCATGTTGACCAGGCTGGTCTCAAACTCCTGACCTCAGGTGACCAGCTGCCTTGGGTTCCCAAAGTTCTGGGATTGCAGATGTGAGCCCCCACGCCTGACCATATGGAGAAAAGTTTCTATCCCATCTTTGTCTCTTCACTTTTTATATAAACGGTGGCATGCACATACTTTTTTCTACACATGTTTTTTCACTTAATAGTGTATAATATTTCAACTACATGATAGCACATACATGAGGAATCTAAAATAGTCAAACCCAAAGAAGCAGAGAGTAGAATGGTGGTTACCAGGGTCTGGAGAAACAGGAAATGAGGAGGTATTAGTCAGAGGGTACAAAGCTTTAGGTATACAAGATGAATACGTCCTAGAGCTCTGTCCAGCATAAAGGCTATAGTTAACAACATTGCATTGTGTATCTAAACATTTGATAAGATGACAGATGTTAAGTGTTCTGATCACATACAAAAATTAATCGGCTGGACACAGTGGCTCACGCCTGTAATCCCAGCACTTTGGAAGGCTGAAGCGGGTGGATCATTTGAGGTTAGGAGTTTAAGACCAGCCTGGCCAACACGATAAAACCCCTGTTGCTACTAAAAATGCAAAAAATAGCTGGGTGCTGTGGTCCATGCCTGTAATCTGAGTTACTGAGGAGGCTGAGGCAGGAGGATTGCTTGAGCCCGGGAGGTGGAGGTTGGAGTGAGCTGAGATCACTGCACTCTAGCCTGGGCGATAGAGCAAGACTTCTCCTCAAAAAAATAATAATAAATAAAGAGGGTGACAGGAAAGTTTTGGAAGTGATGGGTATATTTTTGACATAGATTATTGTGATGGTTTCATGGTGTATACTTATCTTTAAAGTCGTTGAGTTGTATACATTAAATATAAATGGTTTTTTATATGTCAATTATACCTCAATGAAATGGTTTAGAAAACTAAAGAATATTCCATATCTCCTAAATAATAAACATTTTCTTCTTTTCTTTTCCTTTTCCAATCATTGCATAATGGGCTTTTATCTTTCTAAAAAACAGTTCAACCAGATCCAAGTCAGTAAACCCTATTCATTTACTCAGAACTTTCAAAGTATTTTAATTCCTCTTAATTGTGAGAAGACAACTAAGGATTGCCACATATTGAGGATTCTTCTGATATGTAAAAAAGATACTAGACAAATAGAAAAAAAGGAAATGGGAGGAAATAGAAGTTATTCATGAAAAAGAAAACTTAAAAGAATATATAGCATTTATAACCTGAGAAAGATAAAAGGGAGGCAAAAACATCCATGAAATAATCATATGATATCAACATGGAACATTCAGAGGAGAAAATGGGTTACCAGATATTAGTAATATGCTATAAAAATGAACATCTCAATAAAGTATGGCAAAATAAACTTAAGCAAATATTCTAGAAATTGTAACAAAAATATAAAGATTTGTAAAATAAAAAAGCAAAGGTAAGAAAATCGTAGTATTATCCCAGAAGATCCAATATCCAAATAGTACAAGTTACAGAAATGGAAAACAGAAATATCAAAGAGAGAAAATTGTAATTGATACAATTCAAGAAAATTTCCTGTACTCTGAGTTTTTCAACCAAGAATTCTATTAATGAGAAGCAGTAATAAAAAGTCTCCCATAAAAGAAAAGTCCAGGACCTGATGGCTTCACTGCTGGATTGTACCAAACACTTAAAGAGTAACTAATACCAGTTCTACTCAAACTATTCCAAAAACTAATGAAGAGAGAATACTTCCAAACTCATTCTATGGTGCCAGCATTACTCTGATACCAAAGCCAGACAAGGACACACACACACACACACAAAAGAAAACTACAGGTCAATATCTCTGATGAATATAGATGCAAAAATCTTCAACAAAATACTAGCACACTGAATTTAAAACCATGACCCATTGGGATTAATCCTAGGAATGCAAAGATAGTTCAACATATGCAAATCAATAAATTTGATACATTAAATTAATAGAATCAAGGATGAAAGCCATGGTCATTTCAAGGGATATTGAAAAAACATTTAATAAAATTCAACATCCATCAGGATAAAAACCCTCAACAAACTAAGTATACAAGGAATATATCTCAAAACAACAAAAGTCATTATGACAAACCCATAGCTAGCATCATACTGAATGGGGATAAACTGAAAGCCTTTCCTCTAAGATCTGGAACAATACAAGGATGCCCACTTTCAACCTTATATTCAACATAGTACTAGAAGTCCTCACCAGAGCAATTAGGCAAGAGAAAGAAATAAAGGGTATCCAAACTGGAAAGGAAGAAGGCAAATTGTCCTTGTTTGCAGATGATATGGTCTTACATTTAATGAAACCTAAGGCTTCCTCCAAAAAACTGTTAGAACTGACACATGAATTCAGTAAAGTTGGTACTGAAGCAGGATATAAAAGTATAATACAAAAACCAGTAATATTTCTTTTTTAAAAGATTTTTTTAAATTAATTCATTTTTTATTATACTTTAAGTTCAAGGGTACATGTACACAACATGCAGGTTTGTTACATATGTATACATGTGCCATGTTGGTGTGCTGCACCCATTAACTCGTCATTTACATTAGGTATATCTCCTAATGCTATCCCTCCCCGCTCCCTCCACCCCATGACAGGAGCCGGTGTGTGATGTTCCCCTTCCTGTGTCCAAGTGGTGTTCTCATGTTTCACGTTCCCACCTAATGGAGTGAGAATATTGTGGTGGTTTGGTTTCTGTTTCTTGTGAATAGGGTTTGCTGAGAATGATGGGTTTTCCAGCTGCATCCCATGTCCCTACAAAGGGCACATTGAACTCACCCTTTTTTTATGGCTGGCATTAGTATCCATGGTTATATGGGCCACCGGGTTTTTTTTTTTTTTTCTTATCCAGGTCTATCATTGGATGGGACCTTTGGGGTTGGTTCCAAGTCTTGCCTATTGTGCAATAGTCCCTCAATAAAAACATACATGTTTGCATGCGTCTTTATAGCAGGCATGAATTTATTATCCTTTGGGATATACTCCAGGTAGATGGGCAGGCTGGGTTTCCACAATTGGTTTCGTAGTTTCCTAGATCCTTTGAAGGGAATTGCCACAACGTGGGTCTTCCACAGGATGGTTGATCTTTTTACATTTTCCCCACCAACCAGTGTAGAAGTGGTTCCTGATTTCTGCCACATCCTCTCAAGCACGCCTGTTGTTCCTGGACTTTCTTGTTAATGATCGCCGCGATTCTAATGTGTTCGAGGGGAGTAGTATCCTTCATTGTGGTTTTTGGATTTGCGTTTCTCTTGGGATACCCAGTGAACGATGGGAGCAGTTTTTTCATGTGTCTGTTGGCTGCATAATTGTCCTTCTTTGGAGGAATTGTCTGTGTTTCCATATCTTGGCCCACTTTTTGATGGGGTTGTTGTTTTTTTCTTATAAAATTTGTTTGAGTTCTTTTGTAGGTTCTTGGCATATTAGCCCTTTGTCAGATGAGTAGACTTGCAAAAAAATTTCTTCCCATGTTCTGGTAGGTTGCCTGTTCACTCTGATGGTTAGTTTCTTGTGCTGTGCAGAAGCTCTTTTAGTTTAATTAAGATCCATTCAGTCAATTTTGCTTTTGTTGCCATTGCTTTTTGGCATTTTGAGACATTGAAGTCCTTGCCCATTCCCTATGTCCGTGGACATGGTTTCCCTAGGTGTTCTTCTACGATTGTTTGATTGGTCTTACCCGGTCGTAACAATTTAAGCCTCGTCTAAGTCCATCTTTGAATTAATGTTGTGTAGAAGAATGCTAGAGGAAGGGATCCAGTTTCGGAGCCTTCCGCGTACTTGATGGCTAGGGCCAGTTTCCAGGCCACGCATTGTGATTAAATAGGGGAAGTCGCTTCTCCCGATTTCTTGTTGTTGTCAGATTTTGTCGAGAAGATTCAGGATGGTGTGTCAGATGTGTGTGATTAGGGCTTCTGGAGGGGCTCTGTTCGTGTTCCGATTTCGGCCTCTGATATCTCTGTTTGTGGTACCAGTACCATGCTGTTTTGAAAAACCAGTAATATTTCTATATGACAACAGTGAACAATCTGAAAAGAAACCAAGAAAGCAATATCATTTATAACAGCTACAAAAATTAAATCCTAGGAATAGACTTAAATAAGTGAAACATCTTTACAATGAAAACTACAATGTACTGATGAAAGAAATTGACAAGGACACAAAAAATGGAAAGATGTTCCATGTTCATGGATTGGAATAATTAATATTGTTAAAATGTCCATAGTACTCAAAATGATTTATAGCTTTAGTGCAATCCCTATCAAAATACCAATCACATTCTTCACAGAAATGAAAAAAATGCTGTCCACAAAAAGAGCCCAGATAGCCAAAGCAATCCTGAGTAAAAGGACCAAAGCTGGAAGTACCACATTACCTGGTTTCAAAATATACTGCAAAACACAAAACTGTACTAATTAAAACAAAACAGTACTGGCATAAAAATAGACACAAAGACCAGTGGAATAGAGTAGAGAACATAGAAATAAATTAATACAGTTACAGCCAAATCCTTTTTGACAAAAGCTACAAGAACATTTATTGAGGAAAGGGCAGTCTTTTCAATAAATAGTGCTGAGAAAACTGGATAGCTACATGCTGAAGAATAAAACTGGACTCCTGTCTCTCACCACATGAAAAAGTTAACCCAAAATGAATTAAAGACTTAAATCTGGCCGGGCGCGGTGGCTCAAGCCTGTAATCCCAGCACTTTGGGAGGCCGAGACGGGCGGATCACGAGGTCAGGAGATCGAGACCATCCTGGCTAACATGGTGAAACCCCGTCAAAAAATCTAGCCGGGCGAGGTGGCGGCGCCTGTAGTCCCAGCTACTCCGGAGGCTGAGGCAGGAGAATGGCATAAACCCGGGAGGCGGAGCTGGCAGTGAGCTAAGTCCCGCCACTCCACTCCAGCCCGGGCTACAGAGCGAGACTCCGTCTCAAAAAAAAAAAAAAAAATCTAAGACCTGAGACTATGAAAGTACTACCAAAAAATTGGGGAAGCAGTTTAGGGCATTGGTCTGGTCAAAATTTCTTGAGTAAGGCTTCAAAAACATAGGCAACTGAAGCAACAATTGACAAATGGGATCATGTCAAGCTACAAAGCTTCTGCACAACAAAGGAAACAATCAACAAGTGGAGAGTCAGTCCACAAAATGGGAGAAAGTATTTGCAAACTACCCATCAGACAAACGATTAATATCCCGGATATATAAGGAACTGAAACAACCCAATAGCGAAAAACAAATAATCTGACCAAAAAATGGGCAAAAGATCTGAATAGACATTTCTTAAAAGAAGACCTATAAATAGCCAGCAGGTATGAAAAAAAATGCTCAACAGCACCAATTATCAGGGAAATGCAAGTCAAAATTACAATGAGATATTGTCTCACCCCAACTAAAATAGATATTATTAAAAAGACAGAAAATAACAAATGCTGGTGGGAATGTGAAGAAAGGAAAATGCTCTTACACTGTTGGTGGGAATGTAAATTAGTACAACCATTATGAAAACCAGTATGGCGGTTCCTCAAAATCTAAAAATAGAACTACCATATGATCCAGCAATCCAGCTGCTGGGTATACATCCCCCCAAAAAGGAAGCTGGTATACCAAAGACATATGTGCACTCCTATGTTTATTGCAGCGCTATTCATTATAACCAAGATATGAAATCAACCTAAGTGTTCACTAATATATGAATTTTAAAAATGCGATGTGTATACACACACAATAGAATATTATTCAACTATGAAAAAAGAATGAAATTCTTTCATTTGCAGCAAAGTGGATGGAATTGGAGGGCATTTATGTTAAGTGAAATAAGCCAGGCATAGAAAAACAAATGTCACATGTTCTCACTCATATGTGGGAACTAAAAGAATTGATCTCATGGAGATAGTGAATAGAATGGTGGTTACCATAGGGAAAGGTAGGGGGTAGAAGGGATGAAAAGGGATTAGTAATGGACACAAAATGCAGTTAGATAGGAGAAACATATTCTAGTGTTCAATAGCACAATAGGGCAACTATAATTAATAGTTTATTGCCCATTTCAAAATAGCCAGAATATTTGGAATGTTCTCAGCACAAAAAATGATAAATATTTGAAGTGATGAATATACAAATTACACATTGTATGCTTGTATGTGTACTCCATAAATATGTACAACTACTATATATCCATTAAAATTTAAAATTTAAAAAAGAATGCCTACAAATGGATGAGAATGTATCCATAACAAGGTAAGCATTGCAATATTTCAGAACACAGGGGAAAAAGGAAATCCTATAAGCTTCAAGGGAGAAAAGAATAATATGAAGGGTCAAAGTGGGAATGGCTTCAGATTTCTTAATAGCCATACATGAAGCTTAAAGATAATAGAGAATTGCTCTCAAAATTATGGAGAAATAATTTCCATATTTGAATTATTTTAATCACCAAGAATTATTTGAATTATTTTATCAATCAAGATTGAAGGTTGAATAAGAATTTCAAACACTGTATTTTATACATCTGTTCTCAAAAAGCTTCTGGAAAATGTACTCTATCAAAAACAAGGGGAGTGAAGACATGGGCTCAGGTATGAGGTTATCCAGCACAGGACAGAGGTTGAAAAGTGATGGGAGATTTCCAGGATGACAGTTATGCAGGAGGCCTGATTAGCCAACAGTCTAACCTAACTAGAAGGACAATACAAATCTCCAGGAGGGATGTTTACAAGGTGACTGACCTCCTGGAAAACGGCATTAAGATCCTACTAGAATGTGCTTGGCACATTAAATGTACTTAGCTAAGGTAAAAAGGAAACTTAAAAAAAAGGAAAAACTAGAAACAAAGCAATTACTAATGCCATGGAAGAAAAAAGAAAACACAATAGTGTATTAGAATGTTCAACTGTGAATAAAGTTTGTACGGTTTTAATTATATAATGTATAAGTATACAAACACTAAATACGGATTTACCACAAAATTTTCTTAATTTGGAGAGATGCAGAGAGGATTGTAGAGGCCTAAACATACTCCAAAGATGCAACACCCACAATATGAAGACAGCATATATTTGAATAATTATCCTCTGTAATGTTGAAATTTCCAGAGAGAAATGAGAAGGTCCAAAATTGTATTCCTTGGCAGTTTAAGCCCATAAATAAAACAAAACAAAAAGCTCCCGATGAATTCACCTTATCTTTCTCACCCCATGAATTAAAATCTAAGGATATTAGTTTTCTTAGTTTATGCAGCGCTCAGTCCTAGCCAGAGGGGGCCCTGTTCACTTGATTAGAGGTACAGTTCTATCCACAGTCACAGCTAGGACTCTGTGGGATTTTTTTCAGGACTCTAGAAATTAAATCCGTTTCAGTTCAAGTCTCTAATATGTACCTCACTTTTAAGAGTCTAAATAGTTAACAATCCATGAGATTATCACAGTTCTAGCTTCACACTTACAAAGGTGCAAAAATAAGTGGGCTACAGATCCAAAATCAGTGATGCCAGGCAAAACAATGTTTCTAGTACTCCTCTTTTTAGGATTGTCAAACACCAGAGCAGAAGCTCAACGAATCAGAATGAAGAAGAAAATCTTGGTTTTATCTTCACCTTTTCAAGGTGTCAATCGATGTATGTTAATTTTCTGGAATAATAACCTAAATCTTAAAATCAGTTTGAGAGGAATTTCCCAGAAAGATGTTAACATTGGCCTATGTACTTAGTGGCTGTTTGGTAAAGGCCACACTGCATCCTGGCTCCTCTAGCAGAAGAGACATCTGAGACACTCTTTCTGCAAAAACATAGATGTGTCTCCTTAGTCTCTGTGTTTATTTCAGGTTGACAGTCTCCTCAGTAGAATCCTGAACTGTGGCTTCTGCTGATGCTTCTGAAGCTTCTGTCCCTGAGACCTATTGAGGAGAAACACTCTTTTCATGTGCTTCACGGCTCTATATTTCCTTTGCTTTGGGATATGGCAGGTCACATTTGTAGCATTTCTTCTGGCTGCATTGTTTTCTGCAATTGTAGGGTCAACTTCTAGTGTTTTCTTTCTCTCTGCTCTTCTTTTGCTCTGTCCAGGAAGACTCAGATGAATTTGGGGACCGGCCTGCTAAGCACCTTTCCTATTCTTTTTTCAAAATTCCCAGCCATTGTGCCAACATATTGAGATTTTTTAGGGACCCTGGCTAAGTTCGCAACCAATGGAGAAATAAAACAGACAGCAGAGACAGCACCAAAATCATCTTTCTTACTGACAAATACTAAGCTGGAGACACAACTGTATGCATTCACTAAGGCCACTGTAACAAAGTACCACCAGCTAGGTGGCATAAAACAACAGAAATTTGTTTCACATTTCTGGAGGCCAGAAGTCCAAAATCAAGCTGTCGTTAGGGCCATGCTTCCTCTGAGACATGTATGGGAGATCACTCCTTGCCCATTCTAGCTTCTGGTGTTTGCTGGCAATCTTTGGCATTCCTTGGGTTGTAGATGCCTCACTCCAATCTCTGCCCCTGGTGTCACATGGCTGTTTTCTCTCTGTGTGTCTCATCTTCTTCTTATGAAGACACCAGGAATAATGGCTTAGAGACCATCCATTCAAAGACCCTTTCAAATAAGGTCACATTCATAGGTACTGGGGTTATGACATCAAAATGAATTTTTGGGATACACAATTCAACCCTTAATAATAACTCAGGGTGAGAGACTGATGGACTTGCTACTGAACCTCAAAATTAGGCAAATTTACCTGCTCACTTACAGTGTTCTACTTTGGGGAAGTCTCCCTATGACAAGTAAAACTTAAGACACAGACAGCAGAGAGGAGCTCTTACTCCCCGGGGTAAGTCGACTCCCAGCCAGGAAAAATAGCTCAGCATGCCTGTTCTTTCAAAATAGACTAGTTTAAGCCACTTTTGTATTCCACGGAGATGTGAGTAAAAAGTGGAAGAAGACAAGGAGAGTCATACATCTACATGAGAGGAAACATCAGAGATAAAGAAGAAGCCTTCCCTCAACACAAATGTCAAAAAGAAATTTTGAAAGAAAAGCCACAAAATGTAAAATAGTAATTCCATAAGAATAACTTGACTTTAAAACTCCTAATTATATTAACAAGATTAGGAAATCATGAATGAATTTCTGATCTTGTATGGGTAAGACTCAAAACTTAACATTTTATTCTTGACTTTGATAATAAGATTGTAAAATATATGTATTATATCTATATATATGGTAAAATATATGTTATTTTTTAAACTGAAATATTACCACTATAATAATTACAACATTGGGTATATACCTTTTAACAGGATCCTAGAGAATGTAAAAATAAACAAAACACAGTTCTTACTTTATATAAATAAAACAAAGGAATGAAGAATAAAACAAAAGTCCAAGATATAACAAGGATGCATAAAAGCATACATTACAAACAAGATGATTAAACACATTTGTCATATTATTAAATTTAAAAGATTTTAAAATGTCATTAGGTATCCAAGATTCTCCGTTAATTAAAGATCAAAATAATGATGGCCAAAGATTTATCAACCAATATAGCAAAAAAGAAAACAGGGGTAACAATATTTTGTAAGACAAAATCATTAATGGAAAGAGTAAATATATAGATTAATAAAAGGTATTTCAACTTTCACTGGATAACAATGGGGAAAGACATATATAGAGAAACTTTACAAATAAGAGAGAAACTAACAGAAATAATAACTTAATCTTTCAATTTCCCCAGAACTTTCTTATTATCTCTTACTCTAAAATAAGAGCATGCAGAATCTGAATAATACAATTAATGAAGTTGAACTTATAATTATATATGAAATAAAATAAACTACACATCCTTTTCATGTGCTCATGGAACGCTTCCAAAAGTTGATCATATGTTCATTTACATGCATGCACACACAGTCCTGAAAAATGAACCACATTTTCTGAATGCCAGGAATCTGTTGCATTGCTGAAAGTATGCTTTAAATATTGAAATATAGTACATTGGAATTCTAAAATTAAAAGGATTGAGAACATTTGAAGTCTAGTTACTATTAACTAGAAATGAATAATAAAATGGAAAACAAAACTAAACTTTTCCAAATATTTAAAAGAAATACTTTTCACAGCAATACTTGCTCAAATTATTACAGTCTGGGTTAAAAATAATGACTATGAACCTGTTTGGAAAAAAATTGAATGGCATCAACTCATATCAGAAGCAAATCCATAGTTCTACAAAAATAGAAGGAAACAAAATATTGAACTCAAGGTGGGAGAAAAAGAGCAATGAACTAAAACTAAACAAACAAAATCAACATACTCCAGAGAAGATTATTATTCTAAGGCTGAAAATAATGGAGCCATGACAGTAATTCCAGGCAATCACGTCTAGTTACTAAAAGTGATTATGGGTCTAAAATGGGGACAGTGGGACTGACAAGTGATTTTATGTACTGCTCCTCTTTATTACCATTTTATAAGATTCTGATGTGTGAACTCTGAGGGTATATTCATTTAGTCAGAAAATGGCTTCTGGAGCAATTGAAAGAATGACTCATTTGGGTAACGGTAAATATGGAAACATGTAAATTAGTAAATGTAGGAAGGCCGGTGCAAAGTCTGCATAGAATAGTTTAAGTCTCACTGATGTTGAAAAGAAAAAGCACTTGCAAATGAAAGGCTTTGCGTGTTAAAAAAAATAAAAAATAAAAAAGGTAGTACATTTTAAAGGTAGATGTAGTGGTTTCTGAGATAGATACCAACATTTCTGGTGGTTCATCTAGCCATCATCTACAGCAGGATACCTGATCCAGGAATCTGTTACATTGCTGAAGGTACACTTTATTTTTAAAAATTACTTATTTATTTTATTTTCGAGATGGAGTTTCACTCTGTTGCCCAGACTAGAGTGTAATGGTGCAATCTCGGCTCACTGCAACCTCTGCCTCCTGGATTCAAGCGATTCTCCTGCCTCAGCCTCCCAAGTAGCTGGGATTACAGGCATGTGCCACCACGCCTGGCTCATTTTTTGTATTTAGCAGAGATGGGTTTCACCATGTTGGTCAGGCTGGTCTCAGACTCCTGACCTCAGGTGATCCACCTGCCTCGGCCTCCCAAAGTGCTGGTATTACAGGCATGAGCCACTGTGCCCGGCCTGAAGGTATACTTTAAATATTGAAATGTAATGCATTTGAATTCTAAAATTAAAAAGACTGGGAACAGTTTGAAGGCAAGAGGAATTATCATAGTTTTATGTTTAGATTCCTAGTGATTAGCACTCTAAATGTGTGCTATAAGTAATTACTGAGCGAAGACATCTTCAGGATGTGTTGCCTTATTTCTCAAGCAAAGGAATCAATGAAGATACAGAGAAAAGCCAGTTACATTACAGAACTTCCTTGATGAGGAAGGCGCCCTAGTGATCTTTCTGAGGTAATGAAAATAGTCTATTTCTTGGTTACTGGGTATGTTCTTAGCTAAAAATTACTCTAGCTGCATACTAAAAATTTGTAGATTTTACTGTTGTAAACTATACATCAAAAACCAAGACCAAACCCACACAGGAAAAGCTGAGTGTTCCAGAAGCAGCTTATTCTTTGGAATGTTTGATCAACTTTTGTTTTTGTTTCTTTTCTCCTGTTAAGCAAAGCAACTTAAGTTTGATTCAGTTTGGGTGTAGAATGTAGTACCTATAGTGAAATTTCTTAATATGGCTGTCTGTTTCCAAGTAGTATACAATTGTTACCACTGGCAATTTTGATAGAAAGCAAAGGGTAAATATTCAAAGCTATACTTACTTTGTCAACTTTCAAATTATTCCCTGCACAAGAACCAAACTATGTGATGAAAAAAAAGATTAAAATTAATCTAATCAAATTTCTAATTTTAGTTGTACCTCTAGAATTCCCATAATACTAGCTGCATTCTTGGGTCATATTGGTGAGCAGAGTCTAAAGAGCACAATTAAGGCTGTTCAAATGACTAGAATAGGGTGATAATTTTCTTCTTTGGAGATAGCTACTTTAATCTCTCTCTCAAGTGTTAGTACACCTCAATTGAAATTCATTCTCTGAAAAAAAAATAAATAAATAAATTCATTCTCTGAAAAAGATGAAAACAGAGCCACCGTTTATTTGTAGACAGCTCAGATTTTTCACCCATTTCTAGTATTTTAGGTCCAGTTATCATTTCGTGGCATTAATGTCATCTCAGAAGCATTTTTCCCATGGTCAAGTTGGGTTTCAAAGATCATACATTTATCATGTCTTGGAAATTGACAAATGTGTTTAGTTATGGATGTGTTTAACTGTCTGTGCCCTTGACTCAGCCCTTTCATATGGTGTTTTCACTGAAACACAGGACTCAACTGAGTTGTGTACCAGCACAGGGTATCTGTTGAGGTCATTTTTAAACCACAGACCTGATGCTGCTGAAAGGCAAATGTTCTAATTTTTAAGTAGCTGTGTTGGGGAAAGTAAGAGGACAGGCATGGTACAAAATAATTTCTTAAAAATCAAATAACAAAGACAATCTTTGACTATTTAATCAAATCTTTTCATTTTAGACATCATTTATTCATTAAATATAAAAAGACAACTTTGAAGTTTATTACCTCAAACTGTGAACAAAAAAATTTGCCAGTACAGTTAAACACATATGAATGTAATTGTAGCATTAACCTGCTACTTTGTGAAGGTAAAAGCATTTTTTTTTTTTTCCCAAGAAGTTTAATGTGCTTCATGCCTTAGGTATTTTCTCCTTAACAATTCACTGACTCGTTTATTCTACCTTGCTCAAACTCAAAACTCATCTATACTTCTTGCCATCTGAATCTGTTTGAATAACCTTATGAGAGAGTTTTCTAATTCTCCAAAGAGCTGAACATTAACCAATTAATTCATCATTTTCTTTACAGATCAAATAATGGGCCCAGACTGTCTCTCAAAGAAGGAAGTATTCGAACTGTTTCCATCAAGGATATTAGAGAAGTTCTATCTACCTTGGGAAAGCTGTTAGAATCAATGTTCAAGAGCTGGGTACTATTTAGGGCTAAAATAACCAGCCAATGACGGCAGGGTTCATGCCCGAGGCTCTTCTGGGTGTTTCGACTTCCATTATCTCTAATCCCTGAAACGGTGTGGTAAGGTTGGTATTACTATCCCTGTTCTACAAATGAGGTCACAGAGATTCAGAGAGGTTCATTGAACTGGTGAATTGTTTATCAATGATACAAAACTAGGTCAGTCTGATTGCAGGGGTTACACTGCTTTCATTACACTTATACTGGATGCTGGAAGGATTCTGAGAAATGACAATGGTGTGAAAGGGCTTAGCTTTCCATTATTTTGTTATGCTCTTTTATGATGTGGTTAAAGGAAAAAGCAAGAGTGGCTTGCATCTAAAGATTTCCTCTCTCTCACCCAGAGCCTGCTCCTCTGTGTCCTCCCGCAGCCTCCAATTCCATGTGACTCCTGTGTGTTAGGATGGGAGACATCCTAGTTTCTAGCATCATCAGCTTTTTGAGCTGCAACAAGGGTCAGGAATTACCCAACATACAACCCAATGTCTGCATGGGAGCAGGTTTCTAAGGATACAAAGGGCCCATGGTACCTTTCTAGAGGAATCCATGCAGCACATCACTCTGCACCTTCTCTCATGAGCTCAGCCCACACCCTCTTTGTCAACTGTCTCACTAGCCCTGCATGTGTCTTAGTTGGGATGGCTTAGTTTCCTCCCTCACAGATGGGAGTAACTGGGCTTAGTTGATAATAAATTATCATAACCCACATTTTAGGTGACATGGAAGAGATGTTAGCGGGGCTTTTGGGCACCACAGTTCCAAGGTTCTAATGCTCTCTCTCCTCATGGCAGATCAGATAACATAGAATTTAATCAAACAAACCAAAACAAACAACAACAACAACAACAAAATTTCCCAAGACAATGGAAACAACTTATGGTATCTTTGCAAAAAAAAAGGATTCATCTTCAAACAGTATGGAAAGAACCCACCAACTCTTGAGTCAGTCAAGCCAGTCTATATTTGAATCCATCCTCTCCATTTACTGTTTTATAATATCAGTAAGTCATTTAACAGTTCTGAGTCTTTGTTCTGTGTTATGTGGGGTAATAATTTTGACCTTAGAAGGTTGTTGTGAGAAAAAATGAGATCTATACTTCAAGCAGCTAACACGATACCTGACAGTAAGCCCGTGATAATAGTGGTTCTTCCTTTCCTCCCTCTCTTGTTGAGTCCACTGATTTTTCTAGGAAAAGATTATTTTAGAAGGTAAAAGCATCTTTTCTTCCCATTCATTTAGGGGCATCAAATAGCCCTTGACTTTTAAAACTCTTGAAATTGTTCATTTCATATGAATTTTTAAAAATAGCTTACTTAGCAATTCAGGAAACACAATTACAAAAAGTGAATCTAGGCTCTACCATGACTGTAGTGGAAAAAAAGAATAGAATGAAAAAACAAAACAGAAAGAGACAAGGAGAATGTGGTGTACATAGTTTATAAACAGGAACGCTTCCGATGCACAAACTCCAGGCAGCTCGTTACTTTGTGAACTGTATATTCTTCCCAAGTGTGAGGGAGCTTCAGTTAATAATGTGATCCATTCAACGCATTATATTTTATTTATGTTTTCTTCTACAGTGAAATGAATAGTCAAAAACAATGACCTGCTTATTCTGTGAAGAAGAGGAAAAGGAAGAGAGGTGTGTGTGTGTGTGTGTGAATTTTCCCCACGCTTTAGGAGTTAAGGTGATTTTTAACCAGTTCCACCACAGGTTTATTGTTAAAACCCCTTAATGATGTTTAGAAAACAAAGCCTAATACTAAGGACAGCAAATGGCAAAAACACTGTGAACCTCTCTGTGGAGGACCAGTCCTGTTCCCCTCCTGCTCCGGTCTGATTACCTCTGGGGAATGTGCTGAGTACCTCTGGGGAATGGGGAATTGGAACGAATCCCCCTCAGTACAGAAGAAGAGAGGTTGAAAAGTTTAGGACGTGGAAAATATGTGGAATTTGCTCTTGAATAATGATTTGTAGTTTTCTTTTGCAGTAAATATGACCAATGACCCAGATAGGAGGATGGCAATTATTTAATGAATCAAGCTTCAGAAACTTAAAAACATTTCATAATAAAAATGAGAGCAATAATAGCAGGAAGCCAGGTTAAGTAAACAAGTAGAATGCTTCATGTATCTGTAGATGTACATTTGCGAATTCCAAAGCTATGACTGTAAAAGGGATTATTCTAATGATACCGGTGTTCTCAGTTTCCATTGCTCATTGAATTGATTCTTCTGTTGCAGATAATGTTCCATGTTGACTTTCTGCACCCATCGGGGAGTCAGTTAACTGGGACAATGTACCACCTGTGTAGGACTGTGACTTAGCAGGCCCCTGGCTCTGACAATCATTTACCTTTATGCAAGGCGCTTTTGCCCTACAGTCTCATGTGTCTCAAAGTAAATCATTTCCAAATCTGTTATAGCCAGCATAGAACCCTCTTTTTGTGTTCAGTTATACATTTAAAATCTGCCCTCTGTATGAAGTTTTCATTGACTAGAGACCATTCCTCTAATTTGTTAAGTGGGATATGTTTTGAAATTTCAGAGAACAGGAAGATGAATTGTTTTTAATGGGGGTTTTTTAATAGGCAAAGCTGTGTATGCACAAATGCTGGCCAGTGTAGGGCTATGATCTTCACAGAGCAACCAATGCAAACGTTTTTATCTTTTAAAGAGAGAGTAGATAGCTATTTACCCTGCGATATATGGTGCCACCAGATTGGTAACTTCGGGAAAGTTGCAGCCTTTCTTTCTCATAAAACAAAGGATTGAATTAGATGATATTTCAGAGCCCTTCCAGCCCTAAGACATTGTGAGAGCAAAAAGTTTTCAAAGTCAAGAAAACATTTTAGAAAGCAGAGAGCTATTTAGATGTTAAAAGAAACAAAAAAGAAAAGAAAACAACCCCCCACGGTTTCAACACTTTTACCTTCTTCTCTGGTCTCTGAGTAAATCAGAGTAGGTAGGAAATTAACCTGAGTAATTTCATGGCTGGATCTATAGTTATCCCTTTCCTCCATGCCAATGTTCCCCAAATATTAGAGTACAGAAGGATCACCTGAGAAGCTTGTTAAAAAGGTAATTGCAAGGGTCACAATTCTAGAGTCTGATTAGGTAGATTGAGGATGGGGCCCAGGAATCTGCCTTTTAAAGACATTCCAGAAGATTCTGACGAAGGAATGATGCATTATAAATCAATAAAAGTTATAGGCTGGGTGTGGTGGCTCACGCCTGTAATCCCAGCCCTTTGGGAGGCTGAGGTGGGCAGATTACGAGTTCAGGAGTTTGAGACCATCCTGACCAACATGGTGAAACCCCGTCTCCACTAAAAACACAAAAATTAGCTGGGCGTGGTGGCGCACGCATGTAATCCCAGCTACTCAGGAGGCTGAGGCAGCAGAATCGGTTGAACTCAGGAAGCAGAGGTTGCAGTGGGCCGAGATCGTGCCATTGCACTCCAGCCTGGGTGACAGAGCGAGACTCAGTCTCAAAAAAAAAAAAAAAAAAAAAAAAAGTTATAATATTCTTTTCTTTTATATCATAAAAGAATAACATGTATTCTTTTCTTTTATATCATAAAAGAATAATATGTATTCTTTTCTTTTATATCATAAAAGAATAATATGTATTCTTTTATATATAGCCCCGGTCCGTCGCCGGGGCTGGAGTGCAGTGGCCGGATCTCAGGTCACTGCAAGCTCCGCCTCCCGGGTTCCCGCCATTCTCCTGCCTCAGCCTCCGGAGTAGCTGGGACTACAGGTGCCCGCCACCTCGCCCGGCTAGATTTTGTATTTTTTTAGTAGAGACGGGGTTTCACCGTGTTAGCCAGGATGGTCTCGATCTCCTGACCTCATGATCCGCCCGTCTCGGCCTCCCAAAGTGCTGGGATTACAGGCTTGAGCCACCGCGCCCGGCCTCTAATATTCTTAAGAGGGAGGAGAAGTCTTTCTGGGGGTTATCCAGCTAGTGGGGAGGGAGGGGAGTCTTTTAATAGCCTGTCCCTGCTTAGGGAGGCTCCCCAACTGACACTGCAGGTGGGAAATGTATAATATTCCTCATGTGGGTTGTGATTGAATCACTGCCAAATGCTACTGCTCAGTTTAACCTGAAAGCACCAAACCAACCAACCTATTGAAAAAAAAAAATACTATTTGAGAGGAAAAGAGCTCTAGTATCCAACCAATTAGAAAGTAGGGGAATTCATTGCAGGAGCCTCAGGATGGGAAGGAATTCTTACTTAATTTCTCAAATATGTCAGGTGCTTATATAACAAGTTGTCTTCTTTAATCCTTACAACAATCCATGAGCAAAGAATTAGTCTTATTTTGCAAACAAAGAACCTGAGGCTGGTGGACCCAGCAGTTCTCAGCCTGAATGCACATTAGAATCACCCGGGAGAGGCTAGGGGAACTTTGAAAAATTATCTATGCCTGCCCAGAGATTGCAATATTACTGGCTGGGCATCGGCACCTTTAAAAGTGTATCGGAAATGCTAATATGCAGCCAGGGGTGAGTGCCACTGGTATTAGCCAAAGCTCACAGGATTAAAATGATTCCCAAATCACAATGTACCTGTTTTGACTTATTCTAGGAGAAACTCATGGTCTAGCCGAACCTCTGAGGAGGGATTGTTTTATGAAGATCTGACTTATTAAAAATGTGCTCAGGTCATAGAAATAAAATCTTAGAGGAAAGTTTTGCATACTATAACATATTATTTGGTCATTCGTGTAATCTGAGAGGTTTGTGATCCTCCTTATAGTGAGGAAATTGAGATCTCGTGAGTTTGGATCTTTCTCACGCTCTCAGGGACAAAAGTTCGAATTAAATACAGGATATCAGAGTCTCTGGAGGGTAGCAAACTCTTTGGACTATACCACTATTCTTACCATAGAAGTTATCTCAGCTGATCTTTAACTTTTAAGTCACTATGCTTTTATTGCCCCAGGTAGTAAAGAACTATCTAATTTCAAAGACCTTCTGAAAAAATGAAATCTTTAATATATTGAACCCATGGCAAGGTCATTTAACCTCCTGAAAGTCTTCGTTTCATGATTGTTAAACATAAGCAATAACATCAAACATATTTATTATGCGATGTCATGGCTGATAAATAAATATATTTCAAATGCTTTTGGAAATTCTGCTTTACAAAAGAAAAAAAAAGGCCTTTCACTTAGAACACATTAATGGTATAGAAATACTTTAATATTGATATTAAAATATATAATTAACTTACCAGTTTCTCAGTACTTTATTTAAAATTCATACTTATATTTTAAAATGTATATTTTATTTTAAAATTAGCACCAGCTTTCATTTTTGTAACATGATGCAATTTTTTTTTTTGATAAGTGTCTAGTGTTATTTTAATACCTTTAATCCTATTGTAATTGCATCTATTTAGGGAAAGGGTGAGTAAAGTTTTCAGGTAGGCGACAGGTGAGATAAGGCATTCCAAGTAGAAGGAATGACATATTAAGAAGTGGATTTGTACAGTGTGACGAGAATGTCAAGTGTGTTTGGGTGAGATGTAGGATGTGAAGCTGGAAAGGTGAAGTGGAACAGATCATTAAGGACAACTTATGCCAAAGACTTTTTCTTCTAGATCTGCAATGTCCATTACAGTAGCCACCAGCAACTGGTAGCTATTGAGCACTGGAAATGTGGTTAGTCTAAATTAAAATATGCTGGTGTGACTCATGTGAAAAAAGTAAAATATCTAATTAATAATTTTATGTTGATTATGTGTTGAAAAATAATATTTTGACTATGTTAAATAAAATATATTATTAATAATAATTATATCTGTTCCTTAAACATTTTTTAAAATGTAGCTACTTGCAAATTTAAAATTACACATGTGACTTGCATGGTATTACTATTGGCCAGGGCTGCTGTGAATCAGGTGTCAGCAAAGCACAATCTACAGGTCAGTATTATGCTTTGTTGAGGCTACTGGGAAAAGAAAGATTTTTCACATATGCTTGAAGAAGAAGGAAGAGAAGGAGAAGCAGCAGCAGCACAGGAGATTGCATATGGTGCTTTACTATGTACTATTTGGCTCTTTATAATGAAAGTTTCTGGCCTCTGCTCTAAGGTCTCGCTACTGTCACAGCAGTGCACAGAACAGCAGCACTGGCATCACCTAGGAACTTGCTGGAGATGCAGAACCTCAAGCTCTAACCTAGACCTACTGAATCAGAATCTGCATTTCAATAGGATCCCCAGGTGATTCATACATATTAAAATGTAAGAGGCACCAGTCTAGACGATAATCATTGAAAGATATTATAAGCAGGAGAATGATGGGTTTAGTCTCCTATAAGAAAACTCTTTCTTTACACTTAGAATAAGTCAAATTTTCTAAGTAGTTTATAATATTTTTAGTGAAAGAATGGATAAATATTAGGTTGAAAAGATAATCTTGAAAACCATCTTCTGAATTGACAGTGTCTGAGGTGAATTCAACTCTATATTTAAAAAATCAAGGCATGTGTTTTGATCTGGTTCAATGACTTTTAAACTTTTTTTGACTATGAAGCACAGAAAATATATTCATATATTTTACTTTGATATCCAGGACACATACAGGCATATTCAACTGAAATAAAAGTTTTACAAAACAGTATTTACCTTTACTAGAGACATGCTGCCATATATCCCATCTTATCCTAGCCCCTTCCCTTCTGTTACATTCAATGCTATTTCTAGCCATGATGGAGTGTCTGGTACTGACTTAGCCTTTCCACTATAAGTAATCATGGAATTCAATGAAATATATGAGGTAATTGTTTTTAGGCAGCTAGATCTTAGAGAAGAAAGCTTATTAGATACACCCCACATGGAATGCTTATACATTGCAGGTGCGAATGTAAATTAGCTCAGCCATTGTGAAAATCAGTGTGATGATTCCTCAAATAACTTAAAACAGAACTACCATTTGACCCAATATTCCCATTATTGAGAATATACCCAAACAAATATAAACTGTTTTACCGTAAAGACACATGCACATGTATGTGTATGTTCATTGCAGCATTGTTCACAATAGCAAAGATGTAGACTCAACCTAAATACCCATCAACAGTAGACTGGATAAAGAAAATGTGGTACATGTACACCATGGAATACTACACAGCCATAAAAAAGTACAAGATTAGGTCCTTTGTAGCAGCATGGATAGAGCTGGAGGCCATGATCCTAAGCAAACTAACACAGGAACAGAAAATCAAATACTAAGAACAGAAAACCAAATACCACATGTTCTCACTTGTAAGTGGGAGCTAAACAAGAACACATGGATACGAGGAGGGGAACAAAAGACACTGGTGCCTACTTGATGGTGGAGGATGGGAGGAGGGAGAGGATCAGAAAAAAATACGTGTCAAGTACTATGCTTATTACCTGGGTAATGAAATTATCTGTACACCAAACCCCCATGACATGCAGTTTACCTATATAATAAACCTGCACATGTACCCCTGAACCTAAAATAAAAGTTAAAAAAAAATGAAGACAGAAATTAAATCCATAGCATTGCTAGTTCATAACAGGTTTAAATATAATATTCCTTTAAGTATTATAATTGTTATTTTGTATATGGTTTTTCTGTTTAAAGGGTCTAAAGTAGTCCAAAGAATCAGTCCTGTTAAACCGTGATTGCAGCTTAAATTATTTAAGGGAATTTAATGAAATAAGTTTCATACTCAATGTTTAAAAGTTTAAGAAAATTTGACTTTCCAAGTTGTGTTTAGTAAAAATAATTAATAAATTCAGCATAAAATACAGTGCAAAAAACAAAGAGAGAGAGAGAGAGATACCCTACAGTCACCTAACATTTTTCTTGGGGATAATTTCTTTACCATGGTGCAGAGAACTGGAGTCTGAGCTGAGCATGGTGATTCCACTGAGCCAATGCAGTAGAGATCAGAGTTTGGGGTACTTGAAATAAATGGCTGGAAACTGTGAGTCACGGCATCAGAAATGAAAGAGCTTTCCAGCAAGAAGGCCCAGAAATCCATGTTGAGGTCATTCATGAGCTTATGGCTGAGGACTGGGCTATTCATACGAAGGGTGAGACTACCTGAAACTTACTAGAGAGTAGCTACTATAGGATTGAGCACAGAATAGACAAAGGTTAAGCATGCTGTGGGAAGGGTCTACAGAAAGATATGGTGGTTCCAGTCCTGCTAGGGACAAGAGGTCACCACAACACTTTGGTAACAACCCTGGAACCCACAGAAGAAAACACCTAGAGTGAAATCAGCTCTAGACTTGCCCTAACAAAGCCTAAAGCCAAATCCTCAAAAACTTCAGAAAAGACAGCATGTAGGACACTGGTCTAGTTAGCTTCGACCACAAATTGCATCCAACTCCTGTCTGGTCAATCTGACAAGTGTAATCTTGATAGAAGAGTATAGATGACTAAATCAGCTGACTAAATCAGCTCTCATACCTGAGGTTGAAAGAGAACGTCAAAGTACATGTTCTATGGTGCTGTGGTATTTTCATACATGGTATTATTTTGGTTTACCTCCAAATCACTCATTCATTTATTACTTTGTTCATTGAATAATTTTTGAAGAGGTATCTGTAGTATGTGTCTGAAATTGAGCTGGCACTAGGGATATAAAGATTTTAAAAAGAAAATTCTAACTCTCATGGTGCATACAGTTAATGGGAGAGATCATGTGTATTCTATCATAATATGAAGTTATTCCAACTGATAAGTAACTTAATAGTTTGTAATTCATTATATTTTCAAACAATATTTCCAGTCATATTCTTTTCTTGGTGTTATAAATAGATAAATGTGATTTTTTCCCCCTCATAGTTTTAAGTTTCACAGAAACAATGAATTTTTTGTTTATAGTTTTATTGAGGTATGATTGATGTACAATATACTGTACATATTTAAGTGTGCGATTTGATGAGTTTTGACATAGGTATACAGCCATGAAACCATTACCACCATCAAGATGCTTTTATTCATCACCCCAGAAGTTTTCTTGTGTCCTTTTATAAACCATCCCTCTTGTGCCTCTCCCATCTCTAGACAACCATTTATCTGTTTTCCATCACTATAGATTAGTATGCATTTTCTAGAATTCTATATAAATGATATCATACAGTATGTGCTCTTTTAGATCTGGCATCTTATACTCAGCATAGTTATTTTGAGATTCATTCATGTAGCAAAAATTCATTCTTTGGAATACTATGCAGCTATGAAAAGAATGAAATGATGGCCTTTGCAGCAACATGGATGCAGCTGGAGGTCGTTATCTTAAGTGAATTAATGCAGGAACAGAAAAGCAATTAGTGCATGTTCTCACTTATAAATGGGAGCTAAGCTGGGCGTGGCTCACTTCTGTAATTCCAGCACTTTGGGAGACCAAGGCAGGTGAATTGTCTGAGGTCAGGAGTTCGAGACCAGCCTGCTCAACATAGTGAAACCCCGTCTCTACTAAAAATACAAAAAACCATATGGGTGTGGTGGTGGGCGCCTGTAATCCCAGCTACTCAGGAGGCTGAGGCAGGAGAATTGCTTGAACCCAGGGCCAGAGGTTGCAGTGAGACAGATCGCACCCTTGCACTCTAGCCTGAACAACAACAGCGAAACTCTGTCTCAAAAAAAAAGAAAAAAAAAAAAAAAGTAGGAGCTAAATATTGAGTACACATGGACTTAACGATGGGAACAATAGACAGTAGAAGCCATTAGAAAGGGAAAGAGGGAAAGTTGGGGGCCGGGGCTGGGAGCTGAAAAACTTCTTATTGGGCACTATAGCCACTACCTGGGTGATGGGATCATCTGAACCCCAAACCCCAGCAACACACAATATACCCATGTAACAAACCTGCATGTGTATCCTCTGAATCCAAAATAAAAGTTGAAAAAAATTTTCATGCCTTATTAACTCACAGGAATAATAATTTATGAAATAGCAGAAAATCTGTTCTACTGTTCAAAATTTATTGATTTATCATTTCAGTAGTATTCTAAGATAATTATTCAAGTTAGTTTCCAAAATGTCTTTGTTTAATTTTCAGTTCTGTATTACTATATCTTTTTTACATTTGAGATTTCACCGGAATAGAAATCTAATACTTTATTAGAGTATAGCAGTGAAAATAGTTTACGCTATTGTTTTGTGATGCTGGAAATTTCTCATTAAGATTGTTTAAATGGTGATTCAGTATGAGACGGGTTCATCTTATATTCCATACAAGGATGATAATTTCCTCAAGTACAAAAATAACTCTAAATAAGAAAGCTTCACTGACGTCTTGCTCAGGTGGCATGTACTTGCAGACTACACGGTAGGAAAGTTCAAGTTTGTTATGATTAATTATTAAAGCTCTGCTGTATACAAATTTTATTGAAAGTTATGGTCCATGTAAAAATGATAGACGCAGGCTATGCTGTCTCTGATCTCTCACTATAGGGCGTACACAGAACAGATAAGCATTTAAGCTGGAAGAAGTATTGGGAAACAACTCTTTAATGATAGCATCCCCCTTATTCATTTTGTATTTTTTAGACAGACTCAGTTTAATCTTACAATCATGTGTCTTAATGTGCCTGAACTGTGTGAAAGTCTATAAGCCACCTATTGTAAGGAGGCAGAGCGTAAAAGGAGAAAGAATATGGTCTGCTGAAAAACGATCTCAAATGAGGACCTATTCTGTGACCTCCTTTCACATTCTTCCACTTTCTGAATTTTTTCTCTCCACCATGATCTTAATTTTGGTTGGAAGGATAGCTTAGAATAAAATGCTGAGAAGAAAGATGATTATCATTATCTTAAAAATTCAGTGGGATTGGTTTCTGCCTATTTCTGCCTTCATCTGCAGAGAGATTGCTTGCCACAAATGGTCATTGTGGCAATGGAAATAGTGTGATGTCCTCAGGTCCCACGGTCCCACTGCTTTGGTGCTAAGAGCTCAAAGGGAATATAAATTATCTAGATGTTGAATCCCAGTTTTGTTTTCTTTTCTGTGTGTGTGGTTTTTTTTTTTTTTTTTTTTTTTTTTTTTTTTTTTTTTTTTTTTTTTTTTTGAGACATAGTTTTGCTCTTCTTGCCCAGGCTGCAGTGCAATGGCGCGATCTCGGCTCACCACAACCTCCGCTTCTCAGGTTCAAGTGATTCTCCTGCC
>NW_016809457.1:1516691-1518500 GCF_001698545.2 Rhinopithecus bieti
AAAAAAATCAATTCAAACCTACAAAACAGTGTTTTGTTTTGAAGAAAACAAACTTTCTTTTTTTCCATGAAAGGGACCAAAAAAATAAAAAACATAGCAAACAAGTGTTTTATGATTCACAATTGCACGCTCTTCACAGTCACGGCAGTTATTATCCAATTATATATGGTTTCTCTTGTATCATCTTGTCTGTGTATTTTAGGGGTGTCATTTTGTTTATTTTTGCTTTGATTATTTTAGAATTAGTACAACATACAGGATGTCTGAGCGCCTGAGCGCATCAGTTATTTTCAGGCTCAATCTTGTAAATCTCCACACCCATTTTGTATAAAAGCTTCCACAGATCATATGAAATCCTGTGTTGATGACATGTTGAATATAGTTGCCTGAAGAAAGTTCTGACATTCGTCTTTCCCTATTTTCTCTTAGTTGCTTTATTTATATACACTTCTTCATGTAATAATAAAATTTTGGGGTCCTCCTAATGTGTCAGAGGTGGTATTTTCCCATTACTTCCTTCTTAGGTTGATTCTGTTGTATCAGCCTATATATCCCCATTTTACAGATTTGGAAACTGAGGCTCTAGGGAGGTGGCATAGCAAGTAACTATGGATCTATGGTCCGATAATTTTCTGCAAAATATATTTGTATATTGACTTAGGAGGTTGTTTTTGTACCTATAAGTGATGAAAATAAAATAGTTTAATAGATCAATTACAGTGTTCGCTAACTGAGTCACTGTGAGGGAAAACTATAAAGGTGGAGTAATTGGTTGTGTCTCAGAGTAAGAGCATAAATTTCTCAATTCTTCTTCATTTTCTTTGAGATGGGATCTCCCTCTATTGTCCAGGCTGGAATGCAGTGGTGCAATTTTGGCTCACTGCAACCTCCACCTCCCAGCCTAAGTGATCTTCCTGCCTCAGCCTTCCAAGTAGCTAGGACTACAGGCATGCGCTACCATGATAATTTTTGTATTTTGGTAGAGATGGGGTTTCCCCGTGGCACCCAGGCTGGTCTTGAACTTCAGGACTCAAGTGATCCACCAGCCTCAGCCTCCCAAAGTGCTTGTATTACAGGCATGAGCCACTGCACCTGGCCAAATTTCTCAGTTCTTAAGCTGTACATTTAAGACAATTGCCTAAAGAGTAAAATATTTACTCAATGAAAGTATTATTTTTTTAATGTGCCATTGTTGTGGTTTTGACTGATCTTCTGAAGCGGTGACTTGGCCTTACAAAGTCCACAGCCTCAGGCTAGAATATCTGTAGCCTGAGCTTCTCCAGCTTGCTTCCCAGGTCCTTTCTCTACAACAAATGAAGAGATTAGTTATGTACGTGACATTTTACTTTATTTTGAATAAATTGCATTGCACTTATTTATATATTTAATTTTTAAAATTGTTGTAAGATATACATAATATTAAATCATCTAGCAATGTAACTATTTTTAAGTGTGCAATTCAGCAGCATTAAGTACATTCACAATGTTGTGTGCAACCATCACCGTGATCCAGTTCTGGAACTTTTTCTTCATCTCAGATAGAAACTCTGTCCCCACTAAATGATAGCTTCCCATTCCCCTTTACCGCCAGCACCTGATAACCTCTCTTCTATTTTTTTAATCTCTATTAATTTTACTGTTCTGGGTGCCTGCTATAAGAGTAATCATGCAACATTTGCCTTTTGTGTCTTGTTATTTCATTTCATGTAATGTTTTCAAAGTTCATCTACATTACAGCATGTGCCAGAATTCCATTCCCTTTGAAGATTGCGTGTGGATAGTCACATTTTTCTTTCTTTCTTTTTTTTT
>NW_016809457.1:1523154-1547247 GCF_001698545.2 Rhinopithecus bieti
AGTTCCCCTGGCTAGGAAAAGGGATTCCCTTCCCCCTTGCGCTTTCCAGGTGAGGCGATGCCTCGCCCTGCTTCAGCTCTCACTGGTCGGGCTGCAGCAGCTGACCAGCACCGATTGTCCGGCACTCCCCAGTGAGATGACCCCAGTACCTCAGTTGAAAATGCAGAAATCACCGGTCTTCTGTGTCGCTCGCACTGGGAGTTGGAGACTGGAGCTGTTCCTATTCGGCCCAGTCACATTTTTCTTATCCATTCATCTGTTGATGGACATTTGGGTTGTGTCTCCCTTTTGGCTGTAGTGAAAAATGCTGCTATGAACACTGATGTACAAGAATCTGTGTGAGTCCCTGCTTTCAGCTCTTTGGGGTATATATCTAGAAGTGGAATAACTGGATCATATGGTAATTCTAGGTTTAACTTTTGGAGGCATCACCAAACTTTTTTACTGTGGCTACACAATTTTACATTCTCATGAACATGGACAAGGGTTCTAATTTCTCCATATCCTTGACAAAACTTCTTTTCTCTTTTCATTTTAAAATAATAGCCATCCTAATTGGTGTGTCTTCAAATTCTTAATAAAACATTTCCACAAATTATAATTAAAGTATAACCATTTATTTCTAAACCCATTTCTTTTAAATAATGCAATCTCTCAATTTATTTCTCTTTCGTTTCTGAGTAGGGGGTAAGGGCTTATCATTGACAGAATTTTCTGGATGGGTACATGGTTTGAAACATTGAGTCTACCTATTAGTACTTTTTTATTTTTTTCTGAGCCAGCGTCTCACTCTGTTACCTAGGTTGGAGTGGGGTGGCACAATCATGGCTCACTATAGCCTCAACCACTCCAGACTCAGGTGATCCTTCCACCTCAGCCTCCTGAGTGCCTGGGACCACAGGCAGGCCCCATCATGCCCAGAGTTTTTTATTTTTATTTTTATTTTTTTTTGTAGAGATGGGGTTTCACTATGTTGTCTAGTCTGGTCTGGAACTCCTGAAATCAAGAGATCTGCCAGCCTTGGCCTCCCAAAGTACTTGGCTTACAGGTGTTAGCCACCTTATCTGTCCGATTAATACTTCTTATAGTCAAACACAACCATCAGCCTTCCTGAAATTAATTTATATAGTTTATGACAACCTAATCTTTGTCTGGGTCTAAACTATGTTTACTGTTAGAACACATTCTGGGAAACAAAAATAGCAATAGCATTTGGAAGGTAAAATTCTGGGGTGAATCAGAGACACACAGACTGCTGATTTTTTTCAGGTGAGTCACATCTTCCCTTCTGCTTAAAATACAAACCAGATAGAAGATGTGAAAAACAATTGCAACAGCCATTATAATTATGCACAAATGGTAGGCAAAGAATGTCATCCATCCTCACCCTGCTGGCAGAGGCAGGCAATGAATCAGATGAATGCTGGATATGCCAAGAGGAAGCAGCTACTGGGCCTCTCCCCCATCCTTTCCCACCCATGTAATTTGCTGGGAAAAAAAGGCAAAAAGGCTTTTGGTAAAATGTCCAAAGAAAACCAAACCTGGCTGGGTGCTGTGGCTCACACCTGTAATCCCAGCAGTTCGGGAGGCCGAGGCAAGAGGATTGCTTGAGCCCAGGAGTTCCCAGTCTGGACAGCATAGTGAAATCCCTTCTCTACTAAAAATACAAAAGTTAGCTGGGTCTGGTGGCACAGTATTTGGGGGATGGTTGGGTATCTGGGATCAGGAGTGATTCCTAAAGACTGGCTAGAAGGGAGGACATTCAAAGCAACTCTTTGTGGGGTCAAGGTTGGAGTTGATAGATTAAGCCAGATTTTTTTTCTCTCCTCAACTTCTTCAGCCCAGTCCTCAGTAGATAAAGTTGTCTTCTGGTCTGATGCACGTGCTGCCCTTGCTGCACCTCTATCACACCTGTGCCTTCTCTATCATGACACTTAATCGACTGTCCTGTAAATGGGGGTCCCGGAAGGTCACAGATAATCTCTTGGAGTAGTACTCTCATTCCTCTATGGCAGGGGTCCCCAGTTCCAGGGCAGTGGACTGGACTGGTCCATGACCTGTTAGGAACCAGGCCACACACCAGGAGGTGAGTGGCAGGCGGAGCCAGCATTACTATCTGATTTCCGCCTCCTGTCAGATCAATGAGGCATTAGATTCTCATAGGAGTACACACCCTATTGTGAACTGTGAACGAAGGGATCTAGGTTGTGCTCTCCTTATGAGAATCTAATTCATGCCTGATGATTTGAGGTGGAACAGTTTCATCATGAAACCATCTCCCGGCCCACTGTCTGTGGAAAAATTGTCTTCCAGAAAACCAGTCCCTGGTGCCGAAAAGGTTGGGGAATGCTGCTCTAGAGGCTTCTACCACACTGCTTTTCAGCCACTGCTCAGTGGCAAAAGTGATTGTATTGGGGGTGGGTGATGAGTGAATATGTTAAACATATCTAAGAAAAGATCAATCACTCACCTGAGATATCAAAGACTGACCTCCTGTAAGCGTTTCAGCACAGATATTGAACTCAAAGTGCTTACTGATTTCCTTTGGTTGGTGTGGAATATATATACACACACACACACACACATATTACATATATAATAGATATAATATATATCTATTATATATATACATATATTTTTTTTTTGAGACAGAGTTTCACTCTTGTTTCCCAGGCTGGAGTGCAATGGTGCAATCTCAGCTCACCACAACCTCCATCTCCTGGGTTCAAGAGATTCTCCTGCCTCAGCCTCCTAAGTAGCTGGGATTACAGATGTGTGCGCACTAATTATGTATTTTTATTAGAGACGGGGTTTCTCCATGTTGGTCAGGCTTGTCTCGAACTCCCGACCTCAGGTGATCCGCCCGCCTCGGCCTCCCAAAGTGCTGGGATTACAGGCGTGAGCTACTGTGCCCAGCCTGTTTTTAAAAAGCCATGTCTAACATGATGGAAAATAGACAGATGGAAATTTAGGAAGTCGTGTGTGAGAATGCATTTTTTTCAAATTGCAGTTTAGGGATTTATTTCAGTAATATAATCTATTGGTGGATGGAAAGTCTGATTCTTGAGAATCTTTTAAAACTTTCAAGGCATTTTGAAATGCCTTTGGAATTTGCATGACCCTGTCTCCAAAGGCATACCTGTGTTGTGGCCTCCTGTCCCTCTATCCCACTTGCCTCCATGCTGTGTTTACTGTCATCGATGAACTGAGCTACTTTAGATATTGTTTATATCAGAGATCCCTAGAAACCCACCTGCCCATGAAGCTCCCATGGCCTCATGGTAGACTTGCATCTAAAAGGAAGAAGGCTGCTTGCCACTTCAAGGTAAATGTGTGTCAACTTCTAAAATACGCTCATTAAGTAAAAGGCTCTGTGTAAATCCATTTGTCTCTTTTCTTCAGCTTTCAATATTTAAAGCTTGTTAGAGTTTTTTATGGAAGATTTACCCATGTATTTTTTTAAAATAGATAATGTGTTTTAACCTAATAAAAGTTAACCAAGCAACTTCACAATACTTTGTTTGAAAGGCAATAAATACAGTTTAAACAATGACCTATTTTCCAGCAAAAGTAATATAATAAATTGGGCTGTAATTTCAACTCTTTCCATTAGAATGGAATCATTAATTTATAAACTACTTTTTGACTTAACAGTATATTTATCAAATCAAAAAAAAAAAAAAAGAGGAGAGAGAGAAGGAAAAAAAACTGGCAGAAAGAATGGACATTAATCTCACTAATTATCTATCTCCAACTCCATCTGTAGCTCTATGTCTATAAGTAGGATAATGACCATTATTGTAAAGTTGCTGCTTCATTACTCTGCCTGATCATTTTTAAGAGAAGGCAATGTTTTCTTTCGTTTTCTTTTGGCAGTTATGGCATTGATAAAATAGTGAAGACTTGAGTATGCTCTTGAGAACAAAGTTACTACTGGGGGAAGGTGCCACAGTCTGTAGGAATTCCAATGAACATTGTTCGCGGGGAAAGACCAGATGATCTGGTCACTGGTTCTCTGGTTGGGTAAACATAAGCCATGCCATCTTCTCAAAGGGCATTTGAAAGGGGAGGAATTATTTCAAACCCCTCTGCTGGCTGATAAAATGTGGATCCTTTAGGATCCAATTGATGATAATATTTTCCTCTTAATCTACTTTAAAAATTTCTATTTCATATTTAGTAATCTCCCTCTTCCATTTCTCATGTTAACTACTTTACATTCTATTTTCAAGATCCAACTCTGAGATTGCCAATTTTAATATTTTTTTAAAGAACCAGGTTTGGATTTATCGATCCTTTCTATTAATTTTTATTATTTTAAATTTATTATTTAATTTCCTACCTACTATTATCATTAATTTTAAGTATTTTCCAGTTTTGGTTTATTTTATTGCTATTTTTACAATTTCTTATATTGAATACTTGGCCCTTTAACTTTTTAGCTCTCCTTTTGTAATATAAGCTCTTAGACTTACAGATTTTTTTTCTAGTATTACTTTAGCTGTATTTCGTGAGTTTCTCTGTGCAGTACTTTTTAACCATTCAGTTTTAAATATGTTCTAATTTCTTTCATATTTTCTTCTTTGACCCATGCCTTATTTAAAACAGTTTTTACTGTTTTAAAATTCCCAACTGTATGAGTTTTGTTCTGTTTTTTTACTGATTCTTTGAAATGCAATGAGATTTGCTTTATAAAACTCAAGTTACATGGTCAATTTTTGAAAATATTCCATATGTATTTGAAGATAATATATTGTCCAGTTGATGGACATGAAGTTCTTTGTGTTCATTAAATCAAACTTAATTCTGTTCAAATCTATATGTCTATGAATTATTCAAATCTATATGTCTATGAATTATTTTGTCAATTTCTCCTCATATATTTTAAAAATGTGATTAAATGTTTACAAGTTTAAAATTCTTTCAGGTGAATTAAATCTTCCTTCATTTCTATTTCAAGTAATGCTTTTTGCTGTAAAGTCATCTTTCTCTGATACTATCAGCTTTCTTTTGGTTAACATTTGATGTAACATTATTCTTTCTTTTGCCTTCAAAATTTGTCTAATATTTTAGATGTCTCTCTTGTAAATAGCATAGAGCTGAATTTTTAAAGAGCCAAGCCTGTTAATAATTGTTTTTTTAACTGATTTTAATCCACTTTAATTCTCATGACAATTATGCTCAAAGACATCTGTACCATCTTGTATCATGCTTTCTATTAAAAACTCTAATCAGCTTTAAATATTAAAACCTGAAGAACAGAGATAAATGGATTTACACAGAGACTTTCACTTAGTGAATGTATTTTAGAAGTGGAGAAAAATACTGAAGTATGAAAAAAAGTACTCCTGTAGCTAGCTCGGTGTCTGTCCAAACAGCTGTCCAGTTTTGTGCTTAAAACCCAGGGCCCTGGTGGCGTAGGCACTGGTGGGAATCCCTGGTCTGCAGGTTCAGAAGACTGTGGGAAAAGCACGGTATCTGCACCGGAGTGCACCATTCCTCACAGCACAGTCTCTCACGGCTTCCCTTGGATAAGCGTGGGAATTCCCTGACCCCTTGGGCTTTGTGGGTGAGGCAACGCCCCACCCTGCTTTGGCTTGCAGTTCCATGGGCTGCACCCACTGTCCAACCGTACCAATAAGATGAACCAGGTACCTCAGTTGGAAATGCAGAAATCACCTGCTTTCTGCATCAGTCTTCCTGGGAGCTGCAGACCGGAGCTGTTCCTATTTGGCCGTCTTATTAAAAATTATTTTTAACGTTCTGCTCACTTCTTGACATACTTTGGTTTGTTTGAAGGCTTTTTAAAAAAAATTACTCTCTTACTATTTCCAAATCTATTCCTGTTATTTTAGTGGTTAACTATACATTTCAACAAAATTTGGAGTTAATTGATACTTATACCATCCTCAAAATAATGCAATGATCTTGGGAGGATGAACTCTAATCATCCCTTTTCTGGGATCAATATTTCCCCCCCTCCTAAGTTAGACACTGTTATTCTACTTTTATATAGTGAATATTTGTTCAAATTTATTCACATATTTAACAATATTTGTTTACCATTTTTTCTTTCATCTCACGTTTCATCTCACGCCTTCATTTTTTGATCAATTTTTTTCCTAAAAACATCCTTATAATTTCTACTATAGTATTTTTATCATAGATATATTTTCTTATTTTTCCTGTGTCTAAAAAGTCTTGCATGTTTCACCGGGAATTCTAGGTTAACTGTCATTCTCCTATTTTCTTTCTTCTATTATTGCATTGATAAGTCAGCAGTTAATATAATTGCTGTTCTTTTGTAGGCAATACATGATTTACTCTTTTACAATTTTACTTTTGCCTTTTATTCCATTTTAAGATTTGTCCATTGTCCTTGGTATTTTGTAGTTTCATTCTGGTGAGTCAAAGTGTGGATATCTTTTTATTTATCATGAAGGGGACAAGTAGACTCCTTGAACCTGAGGATTTGTGTCTTTGATCAACTCTAAATTGCAGCCACTCTAAATATTGCCATACTCTCGTTTTATTCTATTATATGTGTATAAAGCTGTCTCTCTGTTCGTAAAGGCACCACATCTACTTAAGTATTTTCTCCATTCTGTCTAAAAGGAAAGGTCATCATATCATTTTACTATGTAAAAATATTTGTTGATTTGTTGACTTATTGTTTATTCATTTATTTAATATTATTATTGAGTACCAACTAAATACTAATGTGCTAGATCTACTGCATGCTGAACATACATTATTGAAGAAGAAAAATACAGTTCCTATCCTCATGGAGCTTAGCATCTAGAATACCAAAAATAGAATAACATTAAAATAAAAGAATATATATTGTCAGGGATTTTAAGGCATAGGATAGCTATCACTTACTTACATTTAGTAGGTGCCAGCTACCGTTCTAACCACTTAAATACATTGTTATCTAATGTATTATTACATGGTAAAACTCCACATGTCTTAATTAGACATACAAACGTCCAACATTCTAGACTTAGTCTTCTTTTCCAGAGTAATCGTCTACCGTTCTAATCCACACCTTCACTCAACTTCCTTTTATCTACTCAATATTTCCAGAATCAATCACATCCTTCCGTGATTCCATCTTTCATACCTCAGAAAATTCCACTCATATATAAATAACCCAATTTTACTTCCTTTGCCAAGTGTTATAAAAATTTCCCAGGTTGTAAGTTTTTCCCATCTTTGCATCCCTATAACAGTTTATTCAAATGTATATAGTAGAAATTTCTGCTTCCAGTCTAGAAGGAGTAATATCTATCTAGACTTTCTGATATTCATGCCAGGTTTACCCTCCTGCATGACACAACCAAAACACGGACAAAATACATGAAACAGCACTTTTCAGGGAATTGGACATTAGGCAACAAAGGATAGTGATTCCTGAGAGACATGAAATAAATGAGGTAAGCCCTCTGATTGTCCTACCATACTGCCTTGAGGGTATTTCCAGGCTGTTGCACAGGGAGGTAGAACCAAGGTAGAACCATGGGGACTACCTGGGATGAGAATACACAGCTGAGAGTCAAGAACAGCAAGGTGGCTAGAGTTCTCAGGACCAAAGACAAGGGAGCAGCATGGTGGGAGAATTCCAGAAATCAGCAAAGCACCTCCCTTGAGTACCCAACTGAGGACTGATCAGGAAAGTACTGGAGGTTAGGGAAAGAATCACTCAAAAGGTTTAGAGGTGCCTGGCACTCACACAGGGCTGAGAATGTTTCCACCAGCCAGACTGGACAACCTCATGATTCACAGATTAGGTAGAATACACAGAAAGGCTTTCCATCTGTAGTGGGAAATAATTAGCTCTAGACTGAGCACTACCTAAAAAATCTTAAAAGACAATCCAAAAGGAGCAAACCGTGTCCCAGAACAAAGTTCAAGAATATTTACAGGAAAGCAAACATATTAAACAAGGTAAAATCCATAATATCTACCAGCATCAACAATAGAAAGATCTATGGAAAACACCTAAATGTTTAGAAACTAAATAACCCATTTGTAAATATGAGTCAATCATATTTATGGATAAATCAAAAAGGGAAATTATAAAATGTTTTGAATTGAATGTAAATACCAATATGGCACATCAAAATTCACGGATGACACTAAAGCAGTATTTAGAAGGAAATTATCGCACTGAATTCCTATATTAGAAAAGAATAAAGATCTCAACTCAGTGAGCTCTACTTGCCCTTTAATTAGGAAAACAAAAGCAAATTATACCTAAAGTAAGTAAAAGAAAGGAAATAGTAAAGATCAGAAGGAAAATGAACTATCTAGAAAACACAAAAACAACAGAGAAAATCGTTGGAACCAAAAGCTGGTTTTTTGACATAAAAAATTGATAAATCTCTAGTTAGATTGATAGAAAAAAGGAGAAAATGCACAATTATCACTGTCAGGAATGAGAGAGGTGACATCAGTAGAGATTTAAAAGACATTATTATGATATCAGGGAATATAATAAACAACTTTATGCCAGTAAAGTTGACAATTTAGATGAAACATACAAATTTTTTGAAACACACAAATTACCAAAGCTCATTTAAGAAGAAATAGTTAACCTGAATAACTACATCACTAAAAAAAAAATTTGTAATTAGACATCTTCCTACAAAGAAAATGCCAGGCCAGGTGGTTCCACTAGTGTGTTTTTATCAGATATTAAGAATGAATTAATACCAATTTTACACACACTCTTTCAGAAAATTGACAAGGAGTGAATATATAATCTTATGAGGTCAGTTTATCTTGATATCAAAATCAGACAAAGATATTATAAGAAAAGAAACTCCTACAAACCATTATCTTTCATGAGCATAGATGCAAAAATTCTGAACAAAATTTCAGCAACACAATGTAACAACCTATAAAAAAACGTAGTATGTCATGGCCAAGTGAGGTTTACCCTAGAAATGCAGAGTTGGCTTAACATTCCAAAAATCAATGTAATTCACCATATTAACAAACTGAGAAAGAAAAGGTATATAATTGTCACAAGAAAAAGCATTTGATAAAATCCAATATCCATTTATGACCAACTCTCTACAAACTAGAAAAAGAAGGGAACATCCTCAAGCTAATACAGGTCATCTGAAAAAAACAAAACAAAACAAACAAAAAAAACTTACAGGTAACATCACAATTAATGTGGAAGACTGAATGATTTCCTCCTAAGATAGGGAACAACACATAAGGATGTCTGTTCTCATGGCTTCCATTCAACATTGTAGTGGAGCTTCTAGACAGTGCAGTAAGACAAGGAAAAAAGAATAAATGGCATTTTCATTGGAAAGGCAAAAGTAGAACAGTTTTTATTTACAGATGACATGAGTGTCTATGTAGAAAATCCAATGGATTCTGTGAATAAGTTACCAGAACTAATAATTGAGTTTAGCAAGGTTGAATAAGATGGACATATAAATATCAATTTTATTTCTATACAATAGCAATGAACAATTAGAAATTGAAGTGAAAATTATACTATTGCCAAGAGTATCCAAAAATACAAAATACTCAAGGACAAAAAAGTACATTTTATATGACTCAATTTATATACTTTTCTAGAAAATATAATCAAATTTGTAATAACAAAGAGCAAATCAGAGGTTACTTGGGGGCAAGAGATGAGAAGATCAAGAGGTAGGAACTACAAAGGAACACAAGAAAACTTTATAATTTTTTAATTTACTTTTAATTGACAAATAAAATTATATATATTTATGGTCTATATGGTATTTATGGTGTACAACATATTTTGATATATCTATACAATGTGGAATGGCTAAATTAAGGTAATTAACATATGCATTACCTTACCTACCTATTTTTTTGTGGTGAGAACACTTAAAACCCATCTCTTAGCAATTTACAAGTATGTAATATATTGACTATAGTCACCATATTATACAATAGACTCCTTTGAACTTCTCTCGTCTAACTGAAATTTTGTATTCTTTAACCAACATCTCCCCAATTTCTCTCTTCTCCCAGCCCTTTGTAACCACTGTTCTACTCTCTGCTTCTATAAATTTGACTTTTTATTTTTTTTAGATTTGTTTTTCTGTTCCTGACTTATTTCACTTAGCAAAATGTCCTCTATGTTCGTCCACGTTGTTGCAAATGACAGGTTTTCCTCCACTGGGAAGTCAGAATAATATTCCATTTTGTGTATATACCACATTTTCCCTATTCATTCACCCATTATTAGATATTAAGGTTGATTTCATATGTTGGCTACTGTGAATAATGCTACAATGAACATGGAACTAGGAAGTTTTTGAGGGTAACGAATATAACCATTCCTTTCATTTTGGTGACAGTTTCACGGGTGTATACGTATGTCAAAACTTAACAAATTGTACAATTTAAATGTGTACTGTTCACTTCATGTTACTTATATCTTAATTCAGCCATTTAAGAAATCTATATTATAACATTTTTGATAATACTTTTCTATGCATATCCCTCTTTAGGATGTGATTTCCTTTGATATGAGGATATAATTAATTAATATTTGACTTCAGTGTTTGAAAGTAACAGCCATCCCATAAATACATGTTAAACAAATGAATGAAAAAGTACTGCCCTGGAGAAAATATTGACCAGGATTGGCAGTCTATGTTTTTGTTTCTCAATGTTCTTAAGAAAGATAATAGTACAAAAAAGAGAAAGGTGGTCTTGTATTTTCTTCTCAGGCAGCTGATTAATCCCTTGCAATGTGTTAATAACTGCAAAGTATCTTTAGGTACATTGTGTTATGTATCTAAGTCTGAGAATTGGATTGGCATTTTCATTCTCATGTTATAGAAAAGAAAGGTGAAGCGCAGTGAGCACTAATGAATTGTCTCAGGTCATATTGCTAATGATGAAATTTTCCCTTTAATAAAATATTTGTTATTTAAACAGCTCTAATGTTCTATTCCTCAGGGGGATGGAATGAGTTTTATAAAATTACATCTTTTCTTTGAGGTTTAAATAGTATCAAAGATGGCAGAGGATAGAGACTGCTAATTGTTCCTTAATATCTTCTCTTTCATTCATCCTTTAGTAAGAGACTCTCCTGAGACTTAGCTGCCCATTCTTCCTTGTAGCTAGTTATGACTCTGTGGCTTAGTTTGAGCCAATATTGTATGATGGAAATTAAACACGTGACTTTTAGGTTGTATCTTTAAGACAATCAGGAAGAAAAGAGTTCCTTATTATTTGTTGGAGGGTCAGTGTTTTTGTTCTACTTAGGCCTTCAACTGAAGGGGTGTGGGTTACTCACATTAAGGAGGGCAATCTCCTTTACTAAGGCTATTGATTTCAATGTTAATCTCATTCCGAAACTCCCTCACAGACACACCCAGAGTAATGTTTGACCAACTGTCTGGCCACCCTATGGCCCAGTCAAATTGATGTGTAAAAATAAGCAGTGAGAGTTCACTCTTTGTCAACTTGGCACCCATACGCATCTTCTAAAACCGTAAACAATCTCTGAATAAAGACAATAACAAAGTCATAATTCTGCCTAACATGATACAACTATCCTGCATACAACTGAAAATGTACCCTTTCCCAGAAGAGGAGGTGAAGTCTTTAAGTGATGTTTAATCTTTTCTTCAATACCCCGTAACTTAAACACCATGATATAAAATTAACTATACTTAAATACTATAAAAAGCCAATACATCTTGTTATATAAATGAATAAGAAAGAGAACAAGAATTTTTGCTATACACACACATATATATGTACAGATACATTTATAACAATATAAAGGGAAATATTCATGACAATCACAGTCTTCATTTCTGTAACTGGTCACATAGACCACTATTTATAACTACTTCTTCCACTGTGCCCAGTTTGTATTACTTTTGCCTTCAGGAAGCACCTCAGTGTGTCATGGTTCTTTGTCTGATGGGATGACCCAAATATTAATTCATGGAGGGTCTGGGTCATCAGTAGTGCCACCTGGGTTGGGCTGTTGTAGTTTTCCATTGACCTAATAACAGGGCATGGTAATTCCAAAAGATGTCCTAAGGGATTGCCTGTATTCTAGACAGGCAAGAGACTGCCCTTACCTCCATTGTGGAGAAATAGTCCAACTTCCCTTTGGTAGTCAGGATAAATCATCCCCATTGGCACAGTAACTCTCTTCTTTGCCTGTTGGTTCAGAGGCATAAGGAATCCAAAATGGTTGGAAGGCAGTCTTCTAGTCCAGTGGAGTCACTGTTGTGCCTTCTGGTAGAAGCATTCCTTCCGTTGGGATCAAGACTTCTAGACCAGCACAGCATACATTTGCAAGAACAGGAAGCAAAAGTTTTGCTAGTGGGTCATTAGAAGTAATAGCGAATGGTGCCACTTCCACTTCTACCTTTTGATTGCTGGGTTGTGAATTCTGGCTACTGGAGAAAGAGAACCATAGGTGGGACACAAATTCAGAGCATATATAGCCTTTTGGAGAACTTTGTGCCAGCCTTGCAAGGTATTGCTACCTAACTGGCACTGTCACTGAGTCTTCAAAAGGTCATTCCACTGTTCTATCAAACCAGCTCTGCTTCAGGATGGTTGGCAACATAAGACCAGTGAATCTTATAAATATGGGCTCATTGCCACATTTCTTTTTTTTTCTTTTTTTTTTTTTTTTTTTTTTTTTTTTTTTTTTTGCTATGAAATGATTTCCTTAACCAGAAGCAGTGCTGTCTGAAACATCATGACTGTGGATAAGATATTCTATAATTTCATATAAGTTCATGGATGATAGCTTCGGCAGAAGCATTGTGTTCAGGGAAGGTAAATTGGTAGGCAGAGTAAGTGTCTTTTCCAGTAAGAACAAAAGCTGCCCTTTTCATGATGGAAGCAGTTCAATGTAATCAACTTGCTACCATGTAGCTGGTTGATCATCTGAGAAATAGTGCTATACAGTATTTGGTCTGTGCTGCTGGCAGACTGAGTGCTCAGCAGTGACTTTAGCTAGGTCACCCTCCATAAGTGGAAGTCCACATTGCTAAGTTTATGCATAACTTCCAACCTTGCCACCATGGCCACTTTGTTCATGATCCCATTCAGTGATGACAAGGATGTCTGGGCAAAGAGACTGATTGGTATTCACAGAACAGGCCATCCTATCTACTTGATTATTAAATCTTCCTCTGCTGAGACCACCCTTTTCTGAGTATTCACATGGAACGCACATATCTTCACATTTTTTGACTATTCAGAGAGGTCTATCCACATACCAATTCCTCAAATTTCCTTGTCATCAGTTTTCTGATCATATTCATTCCAAGTCTCAGACTATCCAGCCAAACCATTCGCCACAGCCCATAAATTGATGTATAGTCACACATCTGACTATTTCTACTCTAAGCAAAGTGAACAATTAAGTGGACTGCTTGAAGTTCTACCCACTGGGAGGATTCTCCTTCACAACTGTCCTTCAGGGATGTCCCAGAAAGGGATTTTAGTGCTGCAGCTGTCTACTTTCAGATGGTGCCTGCATACTGTACATAACCATCTGAAAACTAGATGAGTCTTCTTTTCCTCTGTCAACTGATTGTGGTGAACGCTCCATAAGGCCATAGGTGCAGTCTGAGAAAGAGAAGGTGGTGTAGCAGGAGTGGGGACAGTGGGCATTTTGGCCACCTCTTCATGTAACTTACTTGGCCTTCAGGGCCTGCTCAGGCTCAATCAGGAATATATCACTTGTAGACTGTCTTAAAGGCTATCCACGCAGGCCTTTTCTCCCTCCAATCTTCTCTTTTTAAATATACATCTTCAACCCTGATACTGTTGCACACATAAGAAGAGAACCTATACTATTTCCTAACGGACTTAATTTTCTTCTTTCCTTTTTTTCTTAATGGGTACATGTGCATGTATGTTACCTGGGCATACTGTGTGTGAGGTTTGGACTTCTAATAACCCTGTCACCCAAGTAGCAAACATAGGATAGTTTTCAGCCCTTCATCCCCTCCTGCCTCCCTCCTTTTGGAGTCTCCAGTGTCTATTGTTTCTGTCATTGTGCTTGTGTGTATCCAGGGTTTAATTCCCACTTATAAGTGAAAACATGCAGCATTTGATTTTCTGTTTCTGTGTTAACTTGGTTAGAATAATGGCCTCCCGCTATATCCATGTTGCTGTAAAGAACATGACTTTGCTCCTTTTTTTTTATGACTGCATAGTACTATATGGTATATATGTACCACATTTTCTTTGTCCAGTCCTCCATTGATGGGCACTTGGGTTGATTTTGTGTCTTTGCTATTGTGAATAGTGCTATAATAAACACAAGACTGCAAGTGTCTTTTCAGTGGAATGATTTGCTTTCCTTTGGATTTATACCCAGTAGTGAAATCGCTCGGTTTCTACTTTTAATTCTTTGAGAACTCTCCAAACTGCTCTTTATTTTCAATTCTTCTAAACAAACCCAGTATATTCAAGAACAAAAAAGAAAAATACAATTGTAATACCGGTTAAAAGGCTGTAACAAAAAACAAAATAAGGATATTTTGCCAAATATATCACACAGCATGATGTAGCGGCATATACATGAAATTCTGCTTCTGTCTGGAATCCCTAGACCTTCTCTCACTGTACTGGCGAAAATGCAGCTGTAGCAGCATCACATTGCGGTTCTTGAGCCAGCCTAGGCTTTGCCTTGAAGATGAAATATTTGTCCTGGATAATCTTACCTTATGGTGTTGAGATTTACATGTGTGTTTACTTTTTATTAGGCATGTACTGATCTGACTTGTTTGAGTTTTATTGGCACTTAAAACCGTGAGAAGATAACTGATTCATGACAGCAGAATTTTAGGTGATTCATCGGATTCATTAATCAAAATGATTAGTTCAGCAATAATTTACGTTGGATCAGTAAACAGCATATCTTCTTTTATTTAAAGGTACCTGAATTACCTGGTATCAAGCCACTGAAATCTTCATATTTACTGAAGTATAATTTACATAAAATAGAATGGATATATATCTTGGGGGTTTCAGTGCCATGGTTTTTGACAGTTGTATAAATCCATGTAAACATTGAAAACAACGTTTACATCACCATGGAAAGCCCCTTCCTGCCCCTTTCCAGCCATCCTGCTCTCCCCCAGTGAGGCAACCACTTTCTGGTTTTTATCACTATAGCTTTGTTTTGCCCATTTTTGAACTTCATATACATGGAATCATCTGGACCTTGATATTTACATGCTTATTCTCTGTTTTATAGAATTTTTTTTCATTTTTCACATTTGATCTCATCAAAATACTTTACAAAACAACCCCAAAGCACTTTGCTTTTGAGGTCACTGTTAGTATTGTTTAATGGCAGTATATAGATACAGTTTGAAATAAGAGGAGGCATGATTTTCATTGGTAAATCACATTACGCTACATTTTGCTACCTTTCTTTTCTCTGAATTTTTATAATATATATTTGGCCTGGGTCACTCACACACTCATCAACTTTAGAGCTGGAAGGGCTTTCAGGAATCACCTACCAAATCAACAAATAGCTATTGAGCTTGGTCTCTCAACCAGCCATGTGCTAGCTAGACCTTGCAGATAGAGTGGGGAATCTGAAAGGCAAAGTCTCTGCCTTTATGGAATTTGTGTTGTATCGGGAGAAACAGAACACAAACAATCATGGCAATAATGTGTGATGAATGTTTTGGTAGGGGCTGCAACGGCAGCTTTGATAACCTCCCTTTGTCAGAGGGTCAAGGAAGGTACTCACGAAGAATTGAGATTTAGGCTAGGATTGGGGGGATATGCAGGAGTAAGCCAGGCAAAGAGATACAGAAAGGAAAAAGAGAGAAGAGGAGAAGGGGCAGATTGATCCAGACAAACCAGCATGGGCAACGGCAGGGAGTGGACAGCATGGCACCTATGAGGTACCTGTGGAGAGCTGACAGAAGCTCTGTAATGCCTGAAAGTAGTCAAGGAGAAGAATGGTAGTAGTGCCAGGAAACTCTGAGCAAGGGTAAGGAGTTTTGGATTCATTCTAAAATCAAAGGGGGCCACTGAAGGGGTTTAAGTGGGTTATTACATGATCAGATTTGCAAAAATCCTCTGTCTATGTCATGGAGAATGGGCTGGGAGGAAGCAAGACTGGAAACAAGGAGACATGTTAGGGGCCATTGCTTAAACCAGGGTGGTAGGGTTTGGGAAAATGGAATTGAATTAAGGGATATTTCAGAGGCAATAATAGCAGGTTTTGGTGAATGGGTAAGGGTGGTGAAGGGGAAAAAGAACTCAAATATTTCTCCCAGATTTCTTGTTTAAGCAACTGATCTTTTAGTAGCCCTATTTCCTGATATAGGAAGTATTTGAGGGGAAGATCATGTGAGCATACGTGGTGGTGGTGGTAGTGTGTGTGTGTAATGGAGGGATGCATACATGGAAATGTTGAGTCCAAGTTTGGACATATAGATTCTTTTAGTTGCTTGCAGGACATTTAAATGGTGATGTCCAAAAGACACGTCTGGAGCTCAAGAGAGAAATAATTCAACTGGAGATATAAATTTGGTCATCAGCAGCTAATAGATAGTTATTAAAACATGACAGTGGGTGAAATTGCCTACAAACAGGTGTGTAACTCTGAGAGATAATTAGTATATTATCCTCTGAAGTGGATTCCATAGTGGGCTGAGCTCTGTGAGATGCATTGAATGAAATTACTTTGTGGCCAAGTAATTTAGAAAATGCATCACATAGGCCAGGCACGGTGGCTCACACCTGTAATCCTAGCACTTAGGGAGGCCAAGGTGGGTGGATCACTTGAGATCAGGAGTTCCAAACCAGTCTGGCCAACATGATGAAGCACCGTCTCTACTAAAAATTCAAAAAAACTAGCTAGTCACGTTGGTGGATGCCTATAGTCCCAGCTACTCGAGAGGCTGAGGTGGGAGAATTGCTTGAACCTGGGAGGCGGAGTTTACAGCGAGCCAAGATTGCGCCATTGCACTCCAGCCTGGGCCACAGAGACTCCATCTCAAAAAAAAAAAAGAAAAGGAAAAGAAAATGCATCTCATAGTACGTTTCTCTTAAAAAAGTACAAGGCACACTATTAGATGAGACTCCAGGAAGTCTAGAAGTATCAAAACATGTTTCACTTTTCATAATGCTGTTTCCCAAACACTCCTACTTGTCACACTGTGGGAAAAGGAAACCAAATCCTACCAGTCTTCCGCCACTCGGTTTCACCTTGTGAATGACCTACACCCAGCTAACTTCATTCTGGGCAATTGGAGTTCTGCTTCACTTTCCAACAGTAGAAAGATGCAACACATTTTTGTGCATACAGTTGCAGTATAATCAGGTTTTTTTGTTTGCTGGTTGCTTATTTAAAGCAAAATTTAGGCACAATGCCCTATTCATTTTACCCTTGTTTTATTTTCTTAACTCAGTTTAAAATTTGACAGTGTTATCGTTGAATACTAAGATAACCATAATTTTGCTTTATTGTAGTATTATATAGCAGAGGATGCTAAATTGTTTAATGATGCTTTAGAATATAGTCAATGTCTTTCTTTCTGTCCCTCTTACCCAGTATATTTATGGCATTGGAAAGTCTGTAGCAGCAGATGGTTGCTAAATCTTTCAAATGGAACAATGAACCCAGGCTTGAAGATATGAAATGCTTAATCAATTAAACAGGATTATTTTATAGTTTAACATGAAAAAGGGCTTCCAGGTATGGTATTTTTTAAAAAAGGAATATTCTCGTTCACGCCACTGATTCATCTAGTGCCTCTATGTTGCTGACCTTCAATATCATTAGGGTCTCTCAGCTGACCATTGGGCCCCTATTTCCAAAGGTCTTACTGGGCAATTCTACCCAGATATCTGGTGGCACTTCAAGTATGACTTATCCAAAATAGAGCTTGTTATCTTATCCCCCCTGAAAGGGGATATGGGAAAGTTCCAGTCCTTTCTATCAAATCTGTTTATCTTGGTTTCCTACCTTGTTTCATAGCATTAATTGACGGATTCATCCAGCAAATATCTATTGAGTGTCTTTTAAGAGGCAGGCATTGTTTACATCCTGGATAGAGCAATAAATGAAAGAGACAAGGAGCTTTTCTCCAGGGACCTCATATTCAGATAATATTTTTCTCAGTCCAGGAGTGTAGTGTAGTATCATGTCACCTTGATGCTTCTCTCTCTCTCTCTTTTCAAATCCAGTTGGTCACCATTTCATTGAATCTGAATTGCTTTTACGCCCCTCAACTCTATCCCACTCCTTTGATGATTAATTGTCCTGAGTCAGATCATCATCTCCCACCTGAATTATTGCAATACCCTTTATCTGGTTTCTCTGCCTTTATTTCTCTCTTTCTTTCAGCCCTTCTCCTGCCTCCACCCTCCTGCTAGAGTTATCTTTCTAAAACAGATCTGGTCAAGTACTTCTGCTTTAAAGTCACTAATGACTAATATGTACAAGAGGCACTTGATCTTTAAATAGATCCCAAATCTTCATCTGATTTTATGTATTTTTTAAATCTCTTCTCCCACTTCTTTCTGTGCTCCTTATGGAACTTCTCCCAGACATACTATGGGTTTGTCATCCTTTGTCTCTATGCTATACTCCCATTCACTGTATCCTGGCTTAGAATCCCTTTCATCAAACTTCACTGCCTTTCTTTAAAAGGTGAACGGAGACACAACAACATTTTAGAGTTTATTTGAGCAAACAGTGATTCATGAACTAAGCAGCTTCAAATCAGAAGTTGTTCAGGAGCTTCACTGAGGAAACACAAGCAGAAGGCTCTCATAGGCTGGACACAGAAGTAAATCAAAGAAAATATTTTGTTGGTTACAGTTATACAGTTGCCAATTTGGTCGATCCTGCTGGAAAGTCCCTAGGTATTTAAGTATAAGTATATTGGTTACTTCTGATTGGTTGAGCTTAAGTTCTGCTTTCCCCTAATATAGGCATTTGCAAAAAACAAAAAACAAACAAAAAACTCAAATTAAGTTTTGCTTATGTTTGCAAACCAAACAAGGTTTCAGTCACTTGTGAGGCCTAACTGGTTTTATCTGCTCAGAGAGTCTTCAGCTTGGTTTCTGTTTTAATTTACTTTGATACCTTCATTGTCATTAAATATACTCATTAAATTCAAACTTCTCCAAGTAGCAGGGATAACTTTTTCTGCTGTTACTATACCTTTATTACAGTACTAATGATATGTTATGAAAACTAAGTATATACAAGGACATAAAGATGAAAACAATAAACATTGTTGACTGCTAGCGTGGGGAGGGAGGGAGAGGCGACAGGGTTGAAAAACTACCTACCGGGGACTGTGCTTACTACCTGGGTGTCAGGATCAGTCATATCCCAAACCTCAGCATTATGCAAATACCCACATAGCAAACCTGCACATGTACTACCTGAATCTAAAAGTGGAAATTAAAATAAGAAAATAAATAAAATATGATCACTGTATTAAAAAAAAAAAGGAAACTAAATTTATGTGTACTTCTGTCCCACTACAGATTGTCAGCTTTTAAAGCAAGGTTTAGCAAACATTTTCTGTAGAGGGTTTTGCGTGCCAAACGGTCTCTGCCAGCCTCAACCCAGCCACTGCAGTGTGAAAGTGTTCATAGATAAAATGTAGAGGAATACTCGCGCGGTTGGTTGTGTTTCCACAACACTTTATTTATGGACACAGAAATTTGAATTTCATATAATTAACTTCCATGTATTGCTTGTGTTGCTTTGTTGCTTTTTTTTTCTTTTTTCCCCCAAACAATTTAAAAATGTAAAAACTATTCTTAACTTGACCATACCACACAGGCTCGGCCCGTGTTCTATAGTTTGCTCATCCTGGTCTCAGTGACAGGGTTATTTCATATTTATTTTCGTATAACAACACACTAGGCACTGAAAGGAACATTTGCTAAAATGAACCACATGGAGAAAAACGATTATCATTTGATGTTCTCTTCCATCCCAAATTGCAGTAGTGTGATACATTAACTGAAGATTAACTAGAAAACCATGTTTAAATTTTAATGTTTGTTAAAAAAAATCTTCCTGAAGTATGTTATTCCAATTTTCTGCCCTAGTAAGTACAGTTTAGTGAACACATTTAATGATTGTCTTGCAGTGCCCCCAGGTCATGATTAAAGATAAGAATTCTCATTGTGTAGTCAAGTAAATGTAGATAGAGAAGGTATAGGTAATTGAGCCCTGAATGCATATAGACTGGGGTTTACTCTAGAAATTGACTTTTTGATGCAGAGATTAAATCTCTCACATATACTTGTTTTCTAGTGATATCCTTTTTTCTCTACAAAATGGGGCATAGGAGCCAAAATCAAAAGAAACAGCTATTTAATGAAAGAAAGGTTATTAGTAGTTGGTCCAGTTCCACCGCTCCCTATATAGGGAAGTGTGAACACTGCTGTTGAGTTCTCCCGTCTTTCTTCCTACTCCTTCATACAAGGAAATTAAAGATGCAATGCTGGTTAAGGAGAAATCACTGAAAATAAGCAAATTGTTCGTAACATTGACCTACAGGGGAAAAATCAGAGTTATTTATAGCATGAATACCTAGCTTAAATGAAGTTTTCCTTTAAATTAGAGCACCAAAATGGGCATTCTAGAAAACACTAGACTCATCAAGGAGACCTCCATGTGGCAAAAGCACAGAGTCTTCTAGTTTTTTCCACCCAAAATTCACCTGAATGCTTTCTTCTTTCCTAATCATAGTAGATTCTCTGTCTTATTTTCCAGCATGGTGCCATGGATAAAGCACTCATTTGGATCAGAAGAACTTGGGTGCCTATGTTTGTTCTATAAATTCTGAAACATATGTGCTCTCTCTATCTGATGCCTTAGCTGTCTAATTATAGAACAATAAGCAAAGTACTGATTTATATTTCTCATCATGTTGTTGCCTATGAAGAAAGGACCAAAAGAAGTGGTCTTGTTCAGCCATTGCATTGTACTAGAAGAGGCATCATTTCTATTTTTACAAATACAACCTCAAAGGGATAAAAAAGATTAACATCTGCAAGGTCAATCTGCAAGGTCAACTGCATCCTTCTATTCCAGCTGTCAGTAATTAAATGCCATTCTTGTGATAGTTATCATTAATGGGAGAGACTGATTTGCCCCATGAATTTTGAAAAATAAATGCAGTGAAAGACAGTTCCAGAAAAGGGCTGATCTGGGCTCAGCAGCAGCTCTTCTCCATTCAAGACACAGAATGTGAATATCAACAGCCAGATGGTCATCCAGGTAGTCTGCTTTGAAAGGCATCAGGGAGGACCCTCTGGCAAAATCTGTCTTTTATCCAAGCTGTCAGTGTGTTTGGAATTTCTTAAGAATTTAATCTTTTGAGTTAAGCAGTGTGAATTCTTTTTCTTCTTTTCTCTATTCATTCAAGAATTATTTATTAAGCATTAATGATGTATCAATGAGTACGAGGTGCTAGAATAAAAAAAAAAACTGTCTTAGCTATTAAGATGTCCACAGTCTACAGAAAGAGACAGAAAACAAGCAACGACACAATAGCTAACATGTATCACATGCTGAACACTAAGAAACAGCTTCTTGGTCTGCCCTAATTCTCATAACATACATATGTATGAAAGGCCAATTTAATTTTTTTCTTTTTTAAATAGAGACAGGGTCTTGCTATGTTGCCCAGGCTAATCTCAAACTCCTGGACTCAAGCGATTCTCCTGTCTCAGCCTCCCAAAGTGTTGGGATTACAGGTGTGAGCTATTGCACCTAGCCTAGAAGCTAATTTAAAACTTCATTTTCCATACAGAAGATGAATCCCAAAGAAGTAGATAATATTTTAAGGAAACTGACCTACATTAGGCCATAGGAGGAAAGATGGAGAAGACAGGATAAAGAATCAACTAAGAGGGTTTCCTGCTACCTTACTGGTTACTTTTTCCTAATTGCAGTTTTTTCTCTTGTCACCAACTTTCTGATGTTGGAATATCCCAGTACCCAGTCCTTATTCTTTACTTTTCTATTTTTACTGTGTCCCTTGGTGAACTCATTTAATCTGACAGTTATGAAGATATATATATATATATTATATACTATTTATTTTTTTTATTCTTGTAGTAATATCATTATGTGATTATCTCTAGCTGGTCCTCTTTTCCAAACCCCAAACATATATCCAACTGCCTATCTGAAACTTCCATACAAATATCTTATAGACACCTCACACTTAGCATGTTTCACTAAACACTGATCTTCCTCTAAACCTGTTCCACCTATCTCAGTTGATAACACTATCATTCCAGTTGCTCAGAACAAAACTGGAGTCATTCTTGACTCCTGATATTGTCTGATTCCTCATATTTTACTCTGTCAAGAAATCTGACTGGAAGTTAATATCACCAGGTAGAAAGACACATTGATGACATAGATATCTTGATATGATGCATTGAGGAGGACACATATCATTTCTGTAATATTCTTGACAAAAAATGCAATCCAATCATGAGAAAACAGCAGACAAACCTAATCACGGGTCATTCTACAAAATAAGTCACCATTACTCATCAAAAGTATCAAGACGAAACCCTAGGAAATACTGAGGAACTGTCTGTCACAGATTGGAGAAACCCAGGGAAACACAACTACTAAATTCAGTGTAGGATCTTGGAATGAATACTGGAACAAAAAAAGGACACTGGGGAAAAGCTAGAGAACATAATTTGAACTTTACATACTGGTATTGTATCAGTGTTAATTTCCTGAATTTGAACTTTACAAAATGGCCACATAAGTTAATACTGGGAAAAGCTGAGTGAAGGATATATGGGAATTCTCTATATTTTTGCAATATTTCTATAAATTTAAAATTATCTCAAAACAAAAAAGAAAAATAAATCTTGTTGGACCTTTCTTCAAAATTTATGTGGAATTTGGCCATTTCTTATAACCTCTGCTGAAACCATGTGGCATTATGATATTATCCTTTACTGGGATTATTGTCATAACCTCCTAATTGTTCTTCTTGCTTCTGTTCTTGCTCTTCTAAAGTCTGTTTTCAATACAGTAGCCAGAATAATTATAAGTCAAATGTAAAATTCTACCACCCTCCTCACCCCCACCAGTAGACTTAGGGTAAAGGCCAAAGTTATTCCACTGCACACAGGTCTGACACTGCCTGGTCCTTGCTTTCCCTTCTGGTCTCCCCTTGTACCACTCTCCGACTCATTCCCTAGCTCTCACCTCACTGGCCTCTTGCTGAGTATATTAGAAATACTCGCACTGTAGAAACTGCATGCACTGGCTGTTCCTTTTGCCAGGAACACTCTTCCCCCAGATACCATCTTGGCTGATGCCCTCATGCTTGAATATCACATCTCAGTGAAGCTTACCTGTCCTCTCTGTTTAGAATTTCACTCCCTTACTGGGCGTGGTGGCTCACACCTGTAATCCCAACACTCTGGGAGGCTGAAGATAACTTGAAACCAGGAGTTTGAGACCAGCCTGGGTACATAGCAAGACTACATCTTAAAAAAAAAAAAAATTAGCCAAGCATGGTGATGCACGCCTGTAGTCCCAGCTATTCAAGAGGCTGAGGTGGAAGGATCACTTGAACCCAAAAGTTTGAGGTTGCAGTGAGCTATGATTATGCCACTGCACTTCAGCCTGAGTGATAGAGCAAGACTCTATCTCTAAAAAACTAAAAAGAAAAGAGAGCAAATTTCACCCTCTACTGCTCACTGCTCACCTTCACCAGTACTCCCAGTCCTCTTAGTTCTGATCTACTTTAAAAAAATTGTTTTCCGGCCGGGCGCGGTGGCTCAAGCCTGTAATCCCAGCACTTTGGGAGGCCGAGACGGGGCAGATCACGAGGTCAGGAAATCGAGACCATCCTGGCCAACACGGTGAAACCCCGAAACCCCGTCTCTACTAAAAAAATACAAAAAACTAGCCGGGCGAGGTGGCGGGCGCCTGTAGTCCCAGCTACTCGCGACGCTGAGGCAGGAGAATGGCGTAAACCAGGGAGGCGGAGCTGGCAGTGAGCTGAGATCCGGCCACTGCACTCCAGCCTGGGCGACAGAGGGAGACTCCGTCTCAAA
>NW_016809457.1:1548639-1561932 GCF_001698545.2 Rhinopithecus bieti
AAAAAAAAAAAAAAAAAAAAAAAAAAAAAAAAAAAAAAAAAAAAAAAAAAATTGTTTTCCATCACACTTCTCATTTTCTAAGAGACTATTTATGTTATTTACTTATCTATATCACCATCATCATCATTGTCATTATCGCCAATATCACCCTCAGTACTGATCTTTTAACACTTGAACGTAAACTCCAGGATGTCAGGGATCTTTCCCTATTTTTCTTGCTGACATATCCCACCAGCCTAGAAAAGTTCCTGGCCTAGAGTAGGCACTCCCTAAGAACTGGATGAATTGGATAAAAGGTAGACTAGACAGGATTGAAGACTACTGTGTTAGGTAAGTTATAGGGTGTAGTGCAACTCTATGGCTATTGACTAGGGTAATGGGAAGGAAGACTGCACCAATAGTCAATACAGAAAAACAGGTTTATAAGGAAAGATGTTTGCTGGATATTCCTGTGAAGATGTCCCATACACTAATTTGTACCCTGCAACTCAGGGTAAAGATCTGGGATGGAAAGAGAGATTTGAAAGTCTTCTCTTGTAACTGAGGCATGAGAAGAAAGACAAAAGGAGGGAGTCTTGTGATTTTGATATGCATATCCTCAATAGGAGGAAGCCTGTGTGGCACGAAGCTCAGGAGGGCTAGAGGTGGGTGGGAATGGAAAAGAGATCAGAACTGAAGTTGACTGGGTGCCAGAGACACATTTTACCTGCTTCAGAATTTGCCATAAAGCCAATCCATTTATGGTTGAGGGAGGGAGAGGGTTAGAGAAGGCAGACAAACAATTCCTTGTCATTTAAAATAAAGCAGAACCAACGGATGGCAGGGCATTACTTTGAATGCCCTACCCAAAACAAATCAGTCTCAATCTATGTGCAATTTTGCTATTATAACTGGACCAGAGCTGGGGCAGGGTTGGGAACAGTAATGAGGTGCAGAGGAAGGATCATGGCTGAGGTCTTCATTTTCTAAACTCTAACAGTTGAAGGAACACTCAAAGGTGTTTCTCTTCGCCTTTTAGACTATCACCTTGTCCCTTCTTCAGAGCATAAATTTGTCATTAAAGCTTTCACTTGGCACAGATCCGATTCATCAGGGAAGACAGAACTCTGTGTTTGCATGCTTCAAGGCAGAGCTTGAGTCTACTTTGGCAAGTGTTACAAGGAAAGGGAGAAAAGAAAATAAGAGCCATAAATCATCTGGAGGCCAGAATACAGGATTAAAGACACTCGATACATTTCAGAAACGGCTTCTGCTAGCATGTGTTTACTCAGTGACCCTGTATTCTCCTTTCAGCCTTTAGTCCCTCCCACTCCATTTGAGCTAGAGAAGTGACATCTTACATTAGAGCCTGCCCTGCTGTGGGGAAAGATCTGGTTCCATGCAGACTGGTAGAAGGCTTACTCCTGGTGGGGGCTTGTTCTTAGGCAGCATCCACTTTGAGAATTTCCCGTTCATGTTTATGTGATAGTACATCTTCAGAAACAATAAACACTTGTAATGCAACCCTTGTTGGTCTGCGGTAAACAAAAGAGAATGGCGTGATTCCCATCTTCTAACTAATCTGCTCCTCTTCACATGACTGACTTAGCTGTGCATTCACAGTCTTGGTGAGAATCTGATTATAAGGGAACGTACATTTCATGAAATTGGGCAATTTCTAAAAACCTAAGCTTTCAGATTTGTGTTCTCTACAACTGAACTTTAATGAACTGTTCTTCCTTTTTAGATAGCCTGAGAACAGTTCTACACCTCATCATGAGTCACCTGGGTAATTATTACCTGGTGATTTTGTAACAAAATGCTACCTATCAAATGTATCATGCCACTCTTTGCATTACGAAGAAAAAACAATTTCTATATGCCAAATTACACCTGAAAATCGAAGAGAAAAAAATGTTGTTATAGTTTCTTTTTAAATGTAATAACACTCTCTGTCAAGAAATACTGTAAGGAAACTGTTCAGATCGTATTCTCAGGTACAGAAAGGCATTTTACCTTAATTCTGGTTATCAGTATCCATTTGGAAATGCGGTAACTTGAAAAAGAAACCGACACTTTGGAGCCTCCTATCACCTTTTGTGTTAAAGCTGGAATTTAGTTAAAGGCAGTCCTCAAATGATGCCCTGTCAGTTCATTGTTTTCAATTAGAACGCATTTATCCAGAGAGAAGAAAGAATGAAACTAGTATTTATTTAACTAGGGTTTCCTGTTATCATCTTTCCAGTGTAATGATGCATGTACGCAAGAACTTAGTATATTGTGAATAAATATTTGTTGAATGAATAAATAAGCAATTAGCCAATGACAAAGTGTTCTCTTTGATTCCAGGGACAAGGGGAGCCTTTCAAGCACATTCACCTATTGTTCCCTGGAGATGAGTGACATTAATGGGGAAAGTACTCATAGACCTACCCCTGGAGGTTCCTGTGCCTCGGCAGTAGGGCTGGAAAAGTGTCCTCACAGCCAGGTGAGGTGGCTCAGGCCTGTAACCCCAGCACTTTGGGAGGCCGAGGCAGGTGGATCACCTGAGGTCAGGAGTTTGAGACCAGCCTGGCCAACATGGTGAAACTTCGTCTCTACTAAAAATACAAAAATTAGTCGGGCGTGGTGGTGGGCGTCTGTAATCCTAGCTACTTGGAAGGCTGAGGCACAAGAATCACTTGAACCCAGGAGGCAGAGGTTACAGTGAGCCGAGATCACACCACTGCACTCCAGCCTGGGCGAAAGAGTAAGACTTTGTCTCCAAAAAAAAAAATAAAACAAAATAAAAAAGTGTCCTTGCATTTTCCTGCAGGCTATAAGAGAAGTAATCTCAGTTTCTCTGGGAATGGAAGGTTAAGAGTTGTAACTGGATATCTTTCTGAGATTCTCAACCTCCTATATTAGTCCATGGGTGACATCCAGGGAAACTCAACAATTCCACATTGGAAAGGAGTCTCCAGTTCCAACACTTCCCTCCCGCAAACACTCACTAATCACCTGGAAGTATGATTTCAGAGTTAGAGCATTTGGCCATAGTTTTGAAATACTATGTATAGCAATAATGATTTCATATCAGTTTTTCACAACCTATGTGAGCAGAATGACCTAAGTCAGAACCATTCACCAGCCAGGTAGACTTCACATCACAGGAGTGGAGCGCTTAGGATTTCACTCACCTTCTTTATTTGTATAAGTCACAAAGACAAAAGCTAATCCTGTTGCAAAGCCATGGTTCAATTCATCCATGATAGGCCCTGAGAGGTTTGCCTGGATTTCAGCTGTATCTAATTAAGCCATGGCAATTTGCAGTAAGAGAGAACAAGATGTGACTGATGGCATTTACTGTGGATCTGTAGAGTAAGCAGTAAACTCTTCTTTCTAAGGTGCATTTGGGTACTTCAGGTCAAAGAGATTTGCATGAGAAATTTTTGCACCTGGCAATATAAATTACATGCTTAATAACTGCATGTGTGGTAAAGGAAATGTTATTAAGGCCTTGGAGAAGATTGGACTTACAGACCATACATGCTAATTCCAGGAAGGGGCAAGCACAGGGGCTACTTCCAAAGGATTACAATCTGAGTCTAGGTCTGATGTAGACTCCAATTCCGAACAACACTTTTTATGGTTTGTACCAGGAGTCAGGGCTGGGAAATGCCTCTGAGCTAAATGAGCAGAAGCAGAAATTTGGTACTTGTCTCTCTCTCTCTATATATACACACACATTGTGTGTGTGTGTGTATATATGTGTATATATATATATGAAATTGTCAAGTTTTGTAGGAGAAGATTACGTTTAAGCAGTCTAAGAACAGTTTGAATAAGTTGCACTCTAGAACTCTATGGAGATGAAAGGTGAGTGATTAAAGTGGTGGTTTCGGTCTACAGCATAGTGAGTGTTCAGCACTCTCTTTGGCACAGATCAGTGAATTGTTACACCCTTCCCAGAAGCTTGGGGCTGAAAGATTAAGGACAGTACAGGTCAAAGGTTAGTTATGTTAATGTATTTATTAGGGAAAATATACAAAAGCCCTGATTAACCTTGGCTTTTGAAGTCTGAGCTGTCAATCCTTCATGTTCATGATCAGTTTTCATCTGAAAATGTTTTCAAACAGTCTAGTATCAAAACAGAATCTATGTACCTCAGGTAGAAACATGTTGAACTGCACGGTACCTATAATATTATGTACACTGGCAGCCTCATTTGGTAGATACCTATCATGTAAGCTACTCTTTTGTTCCTATAAATTTAGTTACTATTTTAGGAGAGAAGGTAATTTATTAAAAAAAAAAAAAAAAAAAAAGATGGGGTGGAGGGAACATTCTCTATTATTTTAAAAAATATGTACTTTTTAGAAATTAAGCTTTCAGCTCCTTAATCTGTTAGGGGAATCCTTACTCAAAACAAAAACAAACAAAACACAAAACTCTATGTGTCTTTCAGTCTGATGGGGGTTTAGCAACAAACCATTATTGTTTGCAGACTGATTTTTCTGTGAGAAGGCAAGCTGCCTTAATGACAGCTTATGCAATAACAATCCGTGATATAGTACTTACCTGGATGTAGCAACAACTGTGCTTTAAGCCAAGAAGAAGGAAGAAAAAAAGTCAGTATCTTGTGCGTGAGAAGCTTGTAGATACCCTGAGGTGACTTCATATAATTCTAAAATAGCAGGTAGCTTCTTGCATAGCTAATCAAGGTATCAGCGCCTGGAGCAAATGGAGGTGGCTGACAGCATGCTTTGGTTTCAGATGCATTCAGCTCTTTTTGAGTGGTATGAGCTTAATTCATGTTCTAGTTTCCATACGAAAAGTTTATGCATTCTGATTTGGCAAATATCCTCTCCTATAACCTGACAGCTCTGTGCTTTGATAAAGCTGTTGACCTTAACATCTTACTTGTATTTATTCATTATATGTGGTGAGAAAGTTAGTATAGTTTAAAAATGGGAACAGCCTTTTTTTTTTAATAAAGCATTTGAGTTATATACCCCAACCCTCCACTTTTATTCATTGCTTAGCAAAGGAGGATACAGGGGGCTCACCTAAAAAACTTGAAATATACTCTGCAGGGAAGTGGAAAGAGCTTAAAGAGAAGGAAGTCTTAAAAAAAATTAATTAAAAAAAAGAGAGAGAGAAAAGAGTCATCCTAACTTTGTAAGGTGGGTGGGTCGTTTCGGGAGAGAGCAGTCCCTGGATCAGAGTGAAGGTCGCAGAGTGACAGCCTCTGGTAATTTTAATTGCTAGTGTCTTGAGGTTTTCTAAAGAAAGTCTAACATTAGCAGGTAGCTTTGGTTTGTCATTGTGTCTATCCAATATCTGGGCTGTCCAACATGGTGAAACCCCATTTCTACAAAAAATAAAAATAAGGCCGGGCGCGGTGGCTCAAGCCTGTAATCCCAGCACTTTGGGAGGCCGAGACGGGCAGATCACGTGGTCAGGAGATGGAGACCATCCTGGCTAACAGGGTGAAACCCCGTCTCTACTAAAAAATACAAAAAACTAGCCGGGCGAGGTGGCGGGCGCCTGTAGTCCCAGCTACTCAGAGGCTGAGACAGGAGAATGGCGTAAACCCGGGAGGCGGAGCTTGCAGTAAGCTGAGATCCGGCCACTGCACTCCAGCCCGGCCGACAAACCGAGACGCCGTCTCAAAAACATAAAATAAAATAAAATAAAATAAAATAAAATAGAATAACAGACTCCTACTAATTTTGACTTCTCTTTAGATCAAGGATCTAAAGTTGGCTCAATTCTCTGATTGTCATATCACCCTGAAAATCCCTTAGGAAGGCAGCCAGAGAGGGTATCAACATACTGTTCTCTAAGCGCAACACAGCTATTTCTTTCAATAGAATTATAATGTATATTTCCAGTAAGAATAGATAAAACATGCCAAGCGTGGTGGCTCATGCCTGTAATCCCAGCACTTTGGGAGGCCAAGGCAGGAGGATCAGTTGAGTCCAGGAGTTTAAGATCAGCCTGGGCAACATGGCAAAACCTCATCTCTACAAAAAATACAAAACAAGTTAGCCAGGCATGGTAGTGCATGCCTGTGGTCTCAGCTACTCAGGGGGTTGATGTGGGAGGACTGTTTGAGCCTGGAAGGTTGAGGCTGCAGTAAACCATGATCATGCCACTGCACTCCAGTCTGGGTGACAGAGTGAGATTCTATCTCAAAAAAAGTCTAGTTTCCCTTTCTGAGTCCCTCTGGATTACTGCTTAGAGGAAACAGTTTTTCTTAGGGAACACTGGCCACCAGTAAGGCAATAATTGGCCTGAAGTGGACCTGGCTTACAAAAAGGAGGGCTCTGAATCACATTTATTGCTTTGGTGCACAGGAAGCTACAAGTGAAAATGCCATGTGCAAAGAGCCCATAATTTTACTCTAATAGATATTTAGCAGCTTAAATGAAATAACAAGGAATACATTCATCCAGGCGCCATCCAGGAGGATTTGGTGGGTATTTTACATTCCACTCTTTGAAAAGAAAAACATAATTTTTGATACTTTCCCAAGATATATGAATATTTCAGCATGCAAAGCAATAATACATAGCATGCGTTTCAAGTTGAACCAAATTCTGTTTGGCCAAAAGGATTTATTGCTGTCACTATAATGCAAGCCAGTCAATCAAGTTGAATTTTTCTTCCAAATCAGTTGATTAGAGCTCAGTCAGGCAGCTACTTGCTTTCCTGTTTGTTCACATGCTGCTGATTTTCTTGTGCTTAGCTAAGAGGCATGGAATCAACAAATATGAATGCTATAACTTGCCACTCTGTGCGTGTTTCTCCTTAATCCCTGGATCCCAGCTCTCTCATGGATGGTTTGCATTCCTATAGTTTTTCTTCCTAGCCACTCAAAATTCAATGGGTCTAAGGAGAGTTTATTATCCTTTTCCCTCATCCAATCTCATACTCCTTCAAGTTGCAGTCCTTAGAGTTTTTTTTGAATTTTTTTTTTTTTGAGACAGAGTCTTACTCTGTCTCCCAGGCTGAAGTGCAGTGGCATGATCTTGGCTCACTGCAACCTCCACCTGCTGGGTTCAAGCGATTCTCCTGCCTCAGCCACCCCCACACCCCTGAGTAGCTGGGATTACAGCTGCACACCACCATGACCAGCTAATTTTTGTATTTTTAGTAGAGATGGGGTTTCTCCATGTTGGCCAGGCTGGTCTCAAACTCCTGACCTCAGGTAATCCGCCCCTGTTGGCCTCCCAAAGTGCTGGGATTACAGGAGTGACTTCTTTTGATCGTTCATTGGCACCTTCATTCAATGCCTTCCCTCCATGGCTCTTGCCATCATGCAGTTTGTGTGCCTGCGCTGAACTGCTGCCACGTTGACAGGATTATTGTGCAGTGGTTACCCTAGGAAAGCACCCAGGCTCTCCAGTTAAGCAGAGCAGGATCAAATCCTGCCTCTGTACTTGGTGTAGGACTTTGGTTATCACCCATCTATGATACAGGAATAACTTACAGGACTTTCCTCTTAAATAAGAGCATGCAAATCAAGGACTTAGCATGTGTGTCTGGCTAGTTAGTGCTCAGTACATTGTAGTTATTGTGAGTGTCTGTTGGTCTTCCTGCCTCTCTGTCTCATCTTCCCACAATTTTAGTAAAGTGGTCTTCCTCCTACAAGGAGTCAATCAGTCCCCTGCACTCTTCAGACATCTCTAGTCATTGCTAGTCCTAATGGTCCAGGCTTTTCAATGCACTCCAAGACTTTCCTACAAAATGGAGGAACCCCAGTTCTTTATATCCTCGTCTTCATGTCTGTGTCCTGCACCCCAGACCCACAGGACATTCTGTGTTGTCCAATCCACTCTTGTACCTCTGGGCCTTTGGTCATGCTCTGCCTGGAATGCCTCTGTCTTTCTCTGTCTCTTGTTAAAATTCTACTCACCCCTCGAGGTCTTGTTCAAATGCCACCTCTTTTGGGAAATATTTTTGTCTAAATGTGTTTTGAAATATTCCTTGGCCATCTAGTTAGAATTGATTCCTCCATTAGCCACAGTCTCACAGCACTTTGCTTGTACCTTGAGTTCAGCTTGACCCACTGTATTTTGCAAAAGAGTTAGTTGCTCAAATCTGTATCCTTCATGGCCTTCTAAACAACTTCACGGAAGGAATAGTAGCTTTGTAAAATCAGTATCCACACAGTGCTTTGCTCCTAATATGTGATCTGTGTTTTACAATTGAATTAAAACTGGATATTAAATAGATGGCTTCTAAATATTTGTGAGTGAGCTGCGGCCATTGGTCTGGTCAGATCTGTTACAGAGCTTAGTAAGTGTGACTCTGGCAACATAATAGTGTAGTAAAGGGAAAGACACAGGACTTTCCAGTGTCTTTGACAGCAGGCTAGTCCTCATTTATTCCAAATCGTTGATGAGATAGCAGATGGGATGTGAGCTGATGGATGAGAGTCATCTGTTACTTGAAGAGGTTAAGGGAGAGGGGTTTCCTCTTCTACTAAAAGGATGGAGAGAGGAATAGCTTCTTCTAATTGGTGCATAGCTCCAAGTTGTGGTTCTTGGCCAGTCTGTGGTAAGATCTGGTCAGGGAGTTGGGATTCATTCCTGGATTCCAAGTGGTTTCCAGGTTGTGCTGACATAGCAGAGGAATTCAGCTTCCGGCATAGAGCCATGCTTTCTCAGTAGTAGAAAAAGTTCACTAGCTGTGCGAATGGGAAAGGTATTCAAAGTGTTTGTGGTGAGGATACTACTTGTCTACTGAAACCTTCTTTCTCTTGTTCCTGAATAAGAGTTGCAGATGGAATATGGTTGCCTGCCTCAGCACCTCAGTTCCCAGCCTTGCTTGTAGCTAGGTCAGGCAGAGAAATATGCTCAAGAACGTTGTGTGCAACTTCCCACTCTCTAAAGGAGAGTTTCTGGTGCTGGAGCTCCACTTTTTCCTTTCTTCCTGTTAGCTAGGATGGAAGCCCTTAACCTGGCCCTGGAAGCCACTTGTTGAAGATGGTAGAGGTCTGTCGGCCTGCCTCCCTGAACACCTGCGTGAATGGGAGCCTCCTGATGGGGCTGGGAGAGTTTCAGCCATTGCTTTGCAGTTATTTTAGTAGCTGTCATTTCTGCAATACAATGTCTTTTCTTTTTCCATCTCTATAAAGCTACCAACAGATATTTATTGAGCAATGACTATGTGTTAGGTCCTGAGGGAGATAAATAGAAAATAATGCTTCATAGTCCCTATCCTTAAGGAGTTTATAGTCAGGTTGACCAGAAAAACAAACAAACATGAAAAAAAAGAAAAAAAAAAACCTAGATAAGAGTAAAATGAACTGTGTAGGCAGGCTATCACTCAGATCACAGTGAATACATACTAGTATAGAAAGATTCCTTTAGGCTACAGAGAGCTAGGAATTCTTTTGAAGGAAGTAAGACTTGAGAAATTTCTTGAGGACTGATCAGATTTGGAAAGCTGAAGAGAAGCCAGTAAAGCACAGCAGATGGGCAAGTGCAGTGTGTGTCTTGAGATTGGGCAAGGTGCAATAGCCAGTCCCCTAATTTGAGTAGATGAAGCAATTCGTTTGCTTCAAGGAGTAGTGGTAGTTACCTTTGGAGAGATTGTTGGGGTGTGATTAGGTGAAGTCTTAAATACCAGACTGCCCAGGAAGCTGGTTTCTCCCTGTAGCCTAGAGCAGCATCCTTGCATACTGTTGTGAATCTACCAGCGTGAATGTAGTCACCCAAGCAACTTTTTGTTGTTCACAAATCTGTTGTCCAGGCATTTTGTAGGAGGCTATGAAAAGTCTGGGTAGGTCTCCAAAGTACAGTTTTCCTACAAATAGCTGGTTTGTTTACTGAGGGCCTGAGGCCATTCTTCAGAACAAACTGTAGAGGAAGAAATACATGGATGGTTGTCTCACAGGTTCAACTCTTTCCTGTTAACCCCACCTTTAAAATAAACTTCCTTTCAGCTTCCTGGTCTCCCATTTTCTACACCAGTGACTTCTCACTGTACCTGTCTTTGTAGAATTACTTTTAAAAAATGCAAGTAAACTTTGCATGTTTAATCTCATTCTTCTTACCTCATTCACTGGCGTTTTATTAATTTCCCTGTCCAAGAAGTCATGTTCAGACTCAGTTCCTCTGCAGTCAATCTGTCTTGTTTTTATTTATCAACAACCTAGCAACATAGTCTTTAAGAAAGCCCTCATTAACAATTGCTATTCTACATGCATTTCTACGGTATTGTGTAGATTTTTCCAGCTACATGCAAACTTCTCCTCCATTCAAACTAGTGGCAATTATCTCAAAAATTGAGAGGGTATCACTGGCTTGTCTTTCTCTTCTCCTCAGGGAAAAACAGGCTCATGGAACAGTTACTTATAGGTGTTTTTCTTTGTCTTATCTCCAAAGAGTTGGACTTCTGTTGTCTTGAAAGGTGCAAAAGTTTAGTTGAAGGAGAGTTTGATTGCAGCTGGCAATATTTGAATCACAGCTGTCAACCTGGGCGGGCTATCATTAACTTCAACGTGTTTTCTAAATATGGGAGGGTGGAGGACCAAGATGCCAGAACAGTTTTCTGTGACCTTTTGTCCAAGAGCAACCTTTCTTAAATTATTCAATCTGATGTGGGAGAAAATAGTATAAAATAAAAGTCTTCTCAGGTTAAAGTGTTTTAATTTTACAAAATATTACTCCTGACAATATGATGGAAAATGTTGTGTAATTCATTTTTGCAATTTAGAAAGTTAGGAATAGGGGCTCCTTTTGGGCTATCAGAAAAGATTCTCAAACTTTTCCATCTCAATAACTTCTTAATTTATAGAATATTGTATGGTTTTGGTGAAGAGAATTATGGTCAACATTCTGGTAATTTAGCTTCACTTTTATCATATTCTGGCAAGTTATGTTTAAATAGGTCACGATATTGTATTTTTTAAATACTGTCTCTGTGTTTTCTTTCCTTATAAAAGTGAGATTATCAGTTAGGAAAATGAGCCCATGTTGGCGTTAGCATCGCTAGGATACTTGCTGAAATACGGATTTGAAGTGAACAACATGATTATTTAGCTCCATCCACATGCAGCTTTGCTTATAGTTTCCTACCCCTACTTTTTGCTGTTTCTTCTTTTAGTTCCCTCATATTACTTTTCTTAGTCACTACATACCATTGTTTGTAAAGTTTATGATTAGGGTTGGGGAAGAACGGGGATTGACTGTTGATGAGCACAGAGTTTCTTTTTGGAGTGATGAAAATGTTCTAAAATTGATTGTGGTGATGGCTGTACTCTGTGAATATACAAAAAGCATTGAATTTATACTTTATGTGAATTGTATGGTATATGAATTATACCATATAATAGAATTGTCATTTTTTAAAAAAACGCTTATGGTTATTCAGAACTCTGAATTTAAGAAGTTTTCCAGAAGATATTGTTCTTTCTTGTATTTCCAACTCAGCTTGTCCTTATTACTATATTAAGAAGTTCATCATGAAATCAGGTTGACACTACCAATCTTCTCCAAGTTCTGCATATTTTATTCAGTCTTGGCTGAGACATTGCAATGTGTAATTGAAATCAATGATTTGTGAGATATTACCCAACAAGCAGAAAGGTCATGTTTTACCTTAACATTTTGCTACAATCTTACCTTACTTAGCCTTAATTTTGCCTGTTGATTTAATAACTTTTTTCATCATAATCTGAAAAATTGACTTTAGAGGTATAACATTAAAAATCTTGGGTTTTTTTTCTTTACTCCAAACTTTGCAGATAGATAGATAGATGGATGGATGGATAGATAGATAGATAGATAGGTAGATAGATAGATAGACTCATAAAGCTTCTGTAAAAAATTAATTGAACCTGACATGAATATTTATATTCCCATGAATCTGCTAAAGCAAACGCCCTTGGCTTTTGCCCTTTCAATGATTATTTTGCCCTTTCAATATTTTGCCCTTTCAAGGATTATTCAATAAAACCCCTTCTTCAACGTCTAGCTCAAACCTAACTGCCTCATAGAACGTTTGATGTGATCTCCAGCCTACTTTCTCCTAAGTTACAAAATATTTATAGCTTTCATCGTCAGAGCCACAGCATGGCAAAATATTTAACTTCAATGTATTTGACTTTGACAATAGATGTTCAATATATCATGAGACTTATATTATTTATTTATTTATTTTGAGATAGTCTTGCTCTGTCGCCAGGCTGGAGTGCAGTGGTGTGATCTTGGCTTACTGCAACCTCTGCCTCCCAAGTTCAAGTGATTCTCCTGCCTCAGCCTCCCAAGTAGCTGGGACTGTAGGTTCTCGCCACCATGCCCAGATAATTTTTGTATTTTTAATAGAGACGGTGTTTCATCATGTTGGCCTCTTGGCCTCTTGATCTCTTGACCTCGTGATCCACCTACCTCGGCCTCCCAAAGTGCTGGGATTACAGCGACTTATATCCTTTAAACTTTTAAATTTGCATACAAGTAAGAAAACTATCCTTTATTATCTAAATTGAATTGGTTCCTGAGTTAAGATGGTTAACTTTCATATTCAATCAATGTAACAGTATTTAGAATAAAACATCAAAGTTCTGTTTCACACCCTTTCCACTTCTATCATCTCATTCTCTCTCAGAAGTAACCACTATTAACAGTTTGCCTATATACATACGTATGGGTTTTTGTTTTGTTTTTCAAGATAAACAGGAACATTCTATATGAGCTACTGGGCCACCTGCTTTTTTGTCTTTATTTTTGTTGTCGCTTGTATTAGCCCATTTTCACACTGCTGATAAAGACATACCTGAGACTGGGTAATTTATAAAGGAAAAGTTTAATGGACTCACAGTTCCACACGGCTGGGGAGGCCTCAGAATCATGGCAGAAGGTGAAAAGGCATGTCTTACATGGCAGCAGACCAGAGAGAAAAAACCAAGTGAAAGGAGTTTCCCCTTTTAAAACCATTAGATCTCATGAGACTTATTCACTACCATGAGAACAGTATGGGGAAAACCACCCCCATGATTCAATCATCTCCTATTGGGTCTCTCCCACAACACGTGGGAATCATGGGAGCTACAATTCAAGACACAACCAAACTATATCATTCCACCCCTGGATATTTGGGAGGAGCCAAATATCATGTCCTCACATTTCAAAACCAATCATGCCTTCCCAATCGTCTGCCAAAGTCTTAATTCATTTCAGCATCAACTCAAAAGTCCACAGTCCAAAGTCTCATCTGAGACATGGCAAGTCCCTTCTACCTATAAGCTTATAAAATCAAAAGCAAGTAACCCACAGCTAATATCATACTGAATGGGCAAAACTGGAAAATTCCCTTTGAAAA
>NW_016809457.1:1563495-1604122 GCF_001698545.2 Rhinopithecus bieti
CATGTTCTCACTCATAGGTGGGAACTGAACAATGAGATCACTTGGACTCGGGAAGGGGAACATCACACACTGGGGCCTATCATGGGGAGTGGGGAGGAGGGAGGGATTGCACTGGGGAGTTATACGTGATATAAATGATGAATTGATGGGTGCTGACGAGTTGATGGGTGCAGCACACCAACATGGCATAAGTATACATACGTAACAAACCTGCACGTTATGCACATGTACCCTAGAACTTAAAGTATAATAAAAAAAAAAGTAAAAAAAAACAAAAGCAAGTTAGTTACTTCCTAGATGCAATGGGGGTACAGGCATTTGATAAATACACCCATTCCAAATGGGACAAATTGGCCAAAACAAAGGGGCTAAAGGCTCCATTCAAGTTCAAAATCCAGTGGAGAGTCAAACTTTAAAGTTCCGAAATGATCTCCTTTGACTCCAGGTCTCACATCCAGGTCACACCAATGCAAGAGGTGGGTTCCCATGTTATTGGGCAGCTCCACTCCTGTGACTTGGCAGGGTACAGCCTCCCTCCCAGCTGCTTTCACGAGCTGGCATTGAGTGTCTTTGGCTTTTTCAGGCATATGGTACAAGCTGTCAGTGGATCTACAATTCTGGGGTCTGGAGGATGGTGGCCCTCTTCTCACAGTTCCACTAAGCAGTGCCTCAGTGGGGACTCTGTGTGATAGTTTCAACCCCACGTTTCCCTTCTGCACTGCCCTAGCAGAGGTTCTCCATCATGGCCCCAACCCTGCAGCAAACTCCTGCCTAGAAATCCAGGCATTTCCATATGTCCTCTGAAATCTAGGTGGAGGTTCCCAAATCTCAATCCTCGACTTCTGAACACCTGCAGACCCAACAGCACATGCAAGCTGCCAAGGCTGGAGGCCTACACCCTGTGAAGACACAGCTGGAGTGGCTAGGAGGCAGGGCACCAAGTCCCAAGGCTGCACACAGCAGGGGTCCCTGGGCCCAACCCATGAAACCATTTTGTCCTTCTAGGCCTCTGGAACTGTGATGGGAAGGGGCTGCTGCAAAGGTCTCTGACATGCCCTGGAGAAATTTTCCCCATTGTCTTGGTGATTAACATTTGGCTCCTCGTTACTTATGCAAATTTCTGCAGCCAGCTTGAATTTTTCCTCAGAAAAGGGATTTTTCTTTTCTATGGCATCATCAAGCTGCAAATTTTCCAAACTTTCATGCTCTATCACCTCTTGAATGCTTTGCTACTTAGAAATTTCTTCCACCAGATACCCCAAATCATCTCTCTCAAGTTCAAAGTTCCACAGATCTCTAGTGCAGGGACAAAATGTACCAGTTTCTGCATAGTAAGGGTGATGTTGACTCTAGTTCCCAACAAGTTCCTCTTCTCCATCTGAGACCACCTCAGCCTGGATTTCATTGTCCATTATCAATATCAGAATTTTGGTCAAAACCATTCAACAAGTCTCTAGGAAGTTCCAAACTTTCTCACATTTTCCTGTCTTCTTCTGAGTCCTCCAAACTGTTCCAAGTTCTGCCTGTTACCCAGTTCCAAAGTTGTGTCCACATTATGGGGTATCTTTACAGCAGCACCCCACTCTACTGGTACCAATTTACTGTATTAGTCCATTTTCACACTGCTGATAAAGACATACTGAGACTGGGTAATTTATAAAGGAAAAGAAGTTTAATGGAGTCACAGTTTCATGTGGCTAGGGAGGTCTCATGATCATGGCAGAAGGTGAAAGGCACATCTTACATGGTGGCAGACAAGAGAGAAAAGAGAACCAAGTGAAAGGGGTTTTGCCTTATAAAACCATTAGCTCTCGTGAGACTGATTTACTACCATAAGAACAGTATGGGGGAACCTCCCCCATGATTCAATTATCTCCCATTGGGTCCCTTCCACAACACATAGAAATTATGGGAGCTACAATTCAAGATGAGATTTGAGTGGGAACACAGCCTAACCATATCATTGCTATTGATTTGAGAGAAACATTATATCTTGAAAATATCATTCATTTTAACTTCTGCATTGTATTTCATGGTATGGAAATTACCACTATTCATTTCAACCCTTAGCCTACTAAAGGATGTTTAAGTTTTTAGTTGGTTATTTTAACAAACACTGTTCCCTCAGACATCCTTGTGTATGCTTCTTTGTATACGTATAGAAGCATATCTCTAGTATGAAGACCTAAAAGTGAAATTATTGGGATAAGTGATATTTGCATTAATTTTTATTTGTTTTCTTGAGACAGGATTTCACTCTGTCACCCAGGCTAGAGTGCAATAGCATGATCACAGCTCATTGCAGCCTTGACCTCCCAGGCTTAAGTGATCCTCCCACCTCAGCCTCCTGTCTCTGGGACTACAGGCATGCACCACCATGCCTGGCTAATTTTTTAAGTTTTTGTAGACATGGAGTCTCCCTATGTTGTCCAGACTGGTTTCAAACTCCTGAGCTCAAGTGATCCTCCCTCCTTGGCCTCCCAAAATGCTGGGATTAAAGGCATAAATCATGGTGGCTGATCTGCATTCACTTTTTAGATCAATGCATTTAAAATGCTGCCTTGGTTTCCTCTTTCTTTCCAGCAACAGGATGATCACTTAGGTATCGTCTTGTTCAGTACTCAAAATTTATTTTCATTTTCTCTGATTTACAATAAAAATATTTTGTGGTATCAGTTATATAGATGCTTTTCTTTTTATTGAAACTTTCATATGTCAAAGTCAACACTGCTTTTATCCATTCAGCAGATGTGTATTGAGAGCCTTGGTGAGCCAGGTTCTGCTTAGGCCCTGGGACCAGTGGTTAACAAAATCAGTAAGTTGCCTGTCTTCATAGGATTGGATAGTCCTTTGTGATGGAACTAATACTAAATAATTTAAAAATTATTCTGTATATTAACAAATTATCTAAAGAATATTTTAAGAGAAAAATATTGTAGAGAGTTTATTTAGGATGGAATCATCAGAAGGACTCTCTTTGAGACAGTAACATTTCAGTGAACCTGAATTTTGAGGGGAAACTCAGACATGTGAAGATTTGGTGCAGAAACACTCCAGGCAGAGAGAACATGTAAGGAAAAGGCCTGGTATTGCTGAAGTATAGAAAAGGAGGGCAGATCTTGCAAGGTAAAGAAACTGATTTTTTGGCTGGGCATAGGGGTGGCTCACACCTGTAATCTGAGCACTTTGGGAGGCTGAGATGGGCGGATCACTTGAAGTCAGGAGTTCGAGACCAGTCTAACCAACATGGTGAAACCCAGCCTCTACTAAAAATACAAAAATTAGTCTAGTGTGATGGCAGGTGCATGTAATCCCAGCTACTTGGAAGGCTGAGGCAAGAGAATCACCTGAACCCGGGAGGCGGAGATTGCAGTGAGCTGAGGTTGCAACACTGCACTCCAGCCTGGGCAACAGAGCGAGACTCCATCTCAAAACAAAACAAAACAAACACAAAAACCAAGAAATTGATTTTTGTTGTAATTGTAATGGTCAGTCACTGAAAGATCTTAGATAGGGGTGTACTGTAGTTTGATTTTGTTTAGAACGACTTCAGAGACCTAATAGAAGGCTGTTACATTGCTCTAGAGGGGAGAAGATGTTTATATTATGGTGAGAATAGTAGAGATGTGTGTGTTTTTAAAATATTTCCTACCATAGTATGACAAACACAACGGACATTCTGTTAAGTGAATGAATGTTTGGAGAAGACCATTTGAGGAGAGATATCTGAACAACTACAAAAGGTCATTGATATATTGACCTTTTGTGGAATGAAATGTTGACATTTGAATTTACCAATAGTTGTTGAGATCATGGAGGATGCCGCTATGGGTTGCAGTCTGAACTTGTGTATCAGGAAAGATAATACAAGGGTAATTCCTTTGTGCTTCACTGTTCATCACAATGCAATGCTGAAAGAAAGGATTTCATTTGAGGTTAAAGAGATTGTGCAATTGGAAAGGAGGTGTGGTTTGACTTTCAAGGTAATCTCTTTTCTGTACCTTTATATCTTCCTGTTATTGTCTCTACTTGTCCTGGTGATATTTGTTGAGTTAAAACACCATTTCTAAAATAGAGGCCTAGAACTTAGAGGGTCAGTAACATTGTAATAATATTCACTGGGGAGCAGAAACCGGAGCTATGAGATGTGGAATGTATTCTCTGAACAATCTATCTCATTATTCAAGATATAAGAAGGCCATGATACCTGCTAAGAATTAGTTCCATATTTGGATTTCTTGTTTCCTAGAAATTAACTTTGTCACAACAGGTCCATGCATCTCTTCTGGGAAACAGCTGGTATGGAAGGGAGAGTATGTCCTTTGAAAATCAGTTTATATCCTGGTTTTGCCACATACTGATTTCAAGAGCTTGGGAAAGCTACTTCACTTCTGGGCTCATAGTTCTAAGCTGCAATATGGTAGCACTCATCTACTATTTTCAAAAATAACTGCTTTTGAATGCTTTTTATATGTGAGATCACGTATATGAATTAGCTTAAAGCATGGTCTCTTTGTTTCCTTCCTAAGTGAGTAGTTGTCAGATATAATTTTATTGCTCATCAATATTGCTATGTTGGGAGAACATAGAGGTTTGAGAGATCCCAAGACAAAGGCTCATCAAGGTATTAAATTGGGTGTAGAGTCCTGGCTTTCCCTTAGGACATGCAGGGACAGCCAAAGTAGGCAAGAATTAAGTGAGCTGATGAATTTCGATGATTAAGCCAGAATCTGGGAGAATCAAAAGACCACGCTGGCTATAAGTACATTTGGATGAAGGCTGCTGAGAATGGGAAAGTACTGAACCTCCATTTAGATGTGAGCTTTTGACTTGGTTACACTGTTTCCTCTCCAAACTGGCACTTTATTCTCAGCCCTCAAATAAAGAGCTACCATTGGATTTTGTAATGTAAAAACCATTATTGCCCTTAGGGAAAGGATTACTGAACTTTCTTTACCTAGTGTTTATGCGTTTAATAAGCACAGTGTTTCCAACAGAATTGAATGCCTTTTTGTACTATGATGTTTTTCTATTACTACGTCTAAATTTTGTACCTTAATGTCTGGGAAGCTTGTTTACATAAATTCACAGAAACCTGACAAACAGTAGGAATTTGTTCCTGTAGAGATGGGTAAATCCCTAAAGAACTTGTTGGTTTCGTGCTAACCACTTTGCTGTAGCCAGGCGCCTTTCCTTTCTAAGGAAAAGATTTATAGATGGGGAAAAGGTTCATGGGAAATAACACCCAGGTCACTGCAGCAGCATCACACATTGAAAGTTCATCCAGCTCCATATGAAAACTCTTGCATGCTCTAACATTTGACTGAGCTTTAAGGTTTGTATGTAGCATTGCATTTTGATTCTAAGTATGACTTAATAAAGGACAATAGCATAAAAATACTTCTCCTAAACATTAAAAGCCAAAACATGAGGAGGAAGTATCTAAGCATGGAGAGATGAGAATGGAGAAAAAAGCAAGAGTCAGATGCCAAAGGGCTTTGTGAACCAGCTTCAAGGGTTTAAACTTTATTCTTAGGAAACTTTGGAAGAATGTGGGAGGCTCATAAGACAGGAGATAGTATTTTTAGAGATACAATATTTGTTGGGGATCAGTGGAGATTTGATCTGAAGGGTGAAGCCTAGAGGGAGGTAGACCAGGTGGATGGTTTAGAGGAATTAAAGTGAAGAAAGAGGCCATGAAGTGTGGCCATGATGGTAAGGATGGAAAGATTGGGACAAGTTTGGGCAGATGAATGAATAAAGAAAAAGCCAGGGCAACAAAATAATGGCAGTTAGAACACATGATTAATTTGCTCTTTTGACCAGCCAATTTCCTAACAAATCAACAGATTGTACCATGTTGAAAGAAACATTTTTGTGTAACATTTATCAAGAATATTTAGTTGGGTTGTGGAAACTTTGTAGACTCTGGACAGAGCTACTTTTCCACTCACCTTTAAAACACTGCTTTATCATCATTTAGAGTGCTTTTTAAGAGATTCTCCTTATTAAAATCAACCAAAGGAAAATTAAGAGAGGTAAAATATTATATATTTATATATTTATTTTACTTCTGCTGTTGGATTCTTTGAAGGTCTACTGTGATTTCTTAGTTCCAGTAAGGTTTTAATGACTGTTAAAGAGTTCATCTCATTGGTTACTTTCATATTAGGAAATAAAGGAGGAGATTTAAACTGAGGAATACAACAGTAGTAGTTCATATTTTTAGTCATAAGGATTTATAAAATATTAAAACTGATGAATGCTTGGTGTGGAATTAGACATTATTTGGATGTTTTCCATCCTGTATCCTCTTTAGAAAGCATTTACAGTTCTTATTTACACCCTCCTGAGACAGCTAGGTCACAAACGCAGGAGTCATATTCAGTCAGGTGAATAGGGTCTGGAGGCAGGGAACCTAAGGCCAGTTCACACAGACTTCCCAGATCTAAATCAAAAGGAAAACCCCAACTTTCCATACCCAAGTAGCAAGAGGACCAGAGGCTACTCCCTTTGCACTGCCTCCGCTTTTCTGCATGTCAGATAAAAATTGAAAGTATCTCTAATTGGTCCTCTCCCACAACCAATCAGACTGGTCGTGGGCCAAGTCTTCATTTACATAACAGTGTAACTTGTAACTTCACTTCAGCCTCTGATTGGTCAGTTTCTGCAACCAATCAGACAGATCGCAGGCAACTACTTCATCTACATAGGGTGTACGCCAAGTAACCAATGGGAAACCTCTAGAGGGTATTAAACCTCAGAAAATTCTGTAATGCAGCTCTTGAGCCGCTTCCACCCTGTGGAGTGTACTTTCATTTTCAGTAAATCTCTGATTTTATTACTTTATTCTTTCCTTGCTTTGTGTGTTTTGTCTAATTCTTTGTTCAAGATGCCAAGAACCTGGATCCCCTCCACCGGGATCAGTATATATCACCTATGGAAAACATACACTGCTATGCATACAGTAGGCATTAAGCAAAATCACGTCATCATGCATAAGTATGTGTTGTGAGCATAGCACTGAGTTGAGGGGGTGGAAAATGAAAGGTGGGTCCAAAAAATAAAAGTTTCTTCTCTTACAATTTAGTTAATGAGACAATACACATCAATGTACAAGATTTGACTGACAAAGTCAAATGGCAATCCAAGATAATCACAAGATACAGCAACCAGAAGCATACGGTTGAGAACTAAATGAGCGATGGTGACAATAAATGTCTGAGAAAGAGAGAAAGCCATGTGGGCTGAGGTGGTCTAAGATGGGCCTCAGTAGAGTTTGTATAGATGGAGAGGAGGAAGCAGAAAACACAAAGACAGGGACATGCCAGGTATGTTTTTTTGGAAAATGAACAATGGATAGTTGCAGCCTGAAAAGTAGATTATTGTACAAGAATAAAGACAATATATCTTAGGTATTAAGAGCTGCTTTTGAGTTGTGAGTTAGAATTCCAGAACAGTCATCTGCCAACTATTTTTCTTTGGGCAAGAAAGTATCTTTCTAATCCTTAATTTCTTAGTAAAATTTGACTAATAACAATTATTCGTTGGAGGTGTCTGTGTGTGAACGCATGGTGCATGTTTTAACTGACAATGTGTAAAGTGCTCGGTACAGTGCTGTTTAGTAAATGGCAAATTAAAGACATAAGCTATATATATCCTTGGGTTATCAGGGATGGTTTTTAATGTGGACAGTGGCATAATAAAAAACTCATAAGAAAGAATGATAGGGCAATGATGAGTAAGATAGGGTATAAAGTTATAGGGAAGGACGTGCTCACATTAAAGCTATCATATTAAATCTAGCATGAGCAAGTAAGTGTACAAATTATTATTATGTTTTGTTTTGTTTTGGTTTGGTTTGGTTTTGAGATGGAGTCCCACTCTGTCACCAGGCTGGAGTGCAGTAGCGTGATCTTGGCTCACTGCAACCGCTACCTCCCAGGTTCAAGAGATTCTGCTGTCTCAGCCTCCCGAGTAGCTGGGACTACAGGTGCATACCAACATGCCCAGCTGATTTTTGTATTTTTAGTAGAGACAGATTTCATCATGTTGGCCAGGATGGTCTCCATCTCCTGAACTTGTGATCCACCCACCTTGGCCTCCCAAAGTGCTGGGATTACAGGCATGAGCCACCACGCCTGGCCTAAATGTCCAAATTATAATGGTGATAATAAAGATTAAAAAAAAAAAAAAACCAAAACCAAACAAACAAAAAAACAATGGGGCTTGGATCTAAGAGATTTTAAATAGAAGAAAAGTAAGACTTTATGACTGATTGAATACAGGTAAGGGGTAAAGGCAAGAGGAAATCTACACAGATAATTTTGAAATTGTGAGAGACTCTGGTGTAGGAAATGCTGATTCTATTTTCAGGGAAGTGTGAAGGGACAGCCAGTTGGGGGGTGGGGTGGGGTTTGGTTTGAGATACATTGTTTTGCAGGCAGGAAGTAAAATGAAATTGCTGAGGTTTAGTAAGAAAGGCTCACAGAGCAGAGCTCACACCTGAGAGAAGCTCACACCTAGAAGAGTGAGAAGGGACAGGGGAGGCTGTAAAGAAGGCAGGTGAGCAGCAGGCAGGAGTGGGAGGCAAAACCTCGGGATGTAGTAAGAATCCGCCACAGAGAAGGGAACATCCAGCATGGATGTGGTGTCTCATCTGTAGAGTGACACTGCAAAAGAGCCTGAGGAATGTGCCAAAGCCTCTGAACTTGTCAGTGGGAGGTCACTGTCAACCCTTGAGAAGACTGTTTTCATGTTTGAGAAACATGGTGGGTGGGAAAGAGACCAGGGTGAGAAGAGACAGCAACGGTAGGGACAGAAGACTGCAGGTGAGAAGTTGGACAACCAAAAGCAGAAAGCAAATTATAGGTATCAGAAATGCAGATGGTTTTTCAAGACGAGTGATGCCAGAACCTTTAGGCAGGCAGAAGGCATAGAACATTCAATGGAGAAAACTCAGTGTGCTGGAGAGGCAGGCACTAAGAAAAGAAGTAAGTTCTTGGAGTCGGAAGTTGATAAAATGGAAAGAAGGCAAGAAACTGGGTCAAAATGGAAAGAAGGCAGGAAACTGGGTTATCTCTACCTATGAGATAAGAGAGGGAAAAAAATGATAGATATAAAAACAGGTATCTTGAATGGGGACTTTTCACTGGCCTTGGAAAAAACAAAATTTGAAATTGTCTGCAAATCGGGAAGTAAGAAAACAGGAACCAATAAAGGGAAAATGAGAGACGTTCTTTCCGAAAGAATCATGGTGTTTGGTCATTATTAGGAAAGTGAAAGAACAACAAACCTCACGTCCCGTATTGTGGGACGGGCAAGGGCATGGTCAGCTAAGTCACTCTAATAACCCACAGTATTCATGAAAGCATCTGCATCTCATCACAGAATTCTAAGGTAAATTAATAAGGGTGATGACACATTCAAGGTAAAATGGTGCTGAAGAAAAACAAAGCTTTCAATGATGGACTATCCTGCACTGTGGAGGCAGAAAAACTGGCATTTCCTGATCAGGTGAAACTATAAGAAATGAAGGAGAAACCAAAAACAGTAGGATACAACAGCTTAGAGTGTTTTGACGTCAGTCAACAACCAGTGGGATTGCCCAGAAGGAACATTTAAACAGCCAATGGAAGTGATCCAGAGAATAATAAACTCTTGTTTTTAAGTCGCCTAATTAGAAAGTGACATGACAGTATATAAACATGCAATATGTCAGCATTTCGTCACCAAACATCTGAAGTTGACAAACCAACCAACTGAACAAAATGTTACTGAGTGGGACAGGCCATTGTGAAGGGAAATTACTCACAAGCTAAAATAAATACTATTTTATGTGACATTTCAGAATGGTGAGGCTTCAAAAAATAGCAGATGAAGAAGCCCTTGCTGATAATGAATGAGAAGAAAGAAATACCCGAGACTATGGAGAAAGACAAATATAAGAGAAGGCAGAATTTAGATCAGTTGTAGTTTAAGAGTGTGGACTGTATTTCAAGAAACCTGTTATCGAATCAGTCATTGTACCTGAAGGTACAAATCACAGCAGGCTGTTCAAAATATTTCCTTGGCCTTAAATGGCAGGGGGACCCTACGTTACAGTTTGCCCCTTTCCAAAAGGATTGGGTTGAAATAATGATTAGGGTCACTTCTAGATGTGAAGTTCTGTGATATTTGATGTTCAGGCAGGCTTTTCATACAAGAATTCAGACACTATTGGATATTAGAAAGAACATTGCTTTAGGGACAGAAGAATCAGAAACCATAACTGTGTGGCTTATGACAAGGCATTTGACTTCTCAGGTTGTTTTAGAACTACCATTTGACCCAGCAATCTCATCATTGGATATATACCCAAAAGAATAGGAATCATTCTATCATAAAGACACATGTACACATATGTTCATCACAGTACTATTCACAATCACAAAGACATGGAATCAACCTAAATGCCTATCAATGGTAGACTGAATAAAGAAAATGTGGCACAGATACACTGTGGAATATTACACAGCCATAAAAAAGATGAGATTATGTCCTTTGTAGCAACAGGGCAGGAGGTGGAGTCCATTTTCCTAAGCAAACTAACACAAGAACAGAAAACCAAATACCACATGTTCTCACTTACAAGTGGGAGCTAAACACTGAGTACAAATGGACACATAGAAGGGAACAACAGGCAACAGGACCTACTTGAGGATGGAGGGTGAGAGGATGGTGAGGATCCAAAAACTACCTATTGGGCACTATGCTTACGAAATAATCTGTTCGCCAAACCCCTGCTGCAGGCAATTTACCTATATAACAAACCTGCATATGTACCCCTGAACCTAAAATAAAAGTATTTTAAAATAAAAGTATTTTAAAAATCAGGGTTTTTTTTTTTGTTTGTTTGTTTTTTGTTTTTTTGCCAAATATCAGCTATAGAAACAACTATGTTGTGGGTGGCAGAAGCTGTATCACCCTCTAGAAACGAAATACTTCCTATCGGGAGGGGATCTGGTGCCTAGTGCCAAAGCATGGCATCTGGTGATGGCAGTGGGAGGCCTTGCTGTTCATGAAAGGGGTTGGTTGGTGGCTTTCCTGAGCTGGCTGCCAAGCTGTTTCCTTAATTAGGTCACAGGGGATGGTGCTGAAGGTCTGGGAAGACTCCAAGGCCTCCAGAGACTCTAACACTGTGGTCATGTACTGAAGAGTACATTTTTACTTAGGCCCTGCGACTGGTCAGGGGTTACCATGTATGTTGGGGAGGCATCATGGTGGCATGTCTTACCTCTCAGAAAAGGTGACTTACACCTACCAGGGTTTTGCTGTGATATGCTGAGGGTTGCTTGAAGCTATGAAACAAATATATCACGTCTTCCTGGAATATTAATCATTCCTCAGAGATCTTGAAGAAGAGTAAGAGATTTAGATTGTTAAGGCAAAGGTAACAGCTGTAACCAACTCCACAATATGCAATGACTCAGGCATGTAGAAGTGGTTTCTCACTAATGTAATTGTGAGCTTGGCATACAGCTTTCCCTTCAAGGGGTCACTCAGAGAGCCAGGCTTTTTCTGTGTCATAGCTCTGTCATCTTCAACATGTGGCTTCCAAGGTCAGACTGCTGTTTTTTTTATTTTTTTTCAGCGAGAGATGGGGTCTCACTATGTTGCCCAGGCTGCTATCAAACTCTTGGGCTCAAGCGATCCACCCACCTTGGCCTCCCAAAGTGCTGGGGATTACAGGTGTGCGCCACCACTCCCGGCCATCATGCTCTTTTGCTTAAAGTCACTCAAAGGAGAAAGGGCCTAGAGGATTGAGCTTTAAAAAGTTTATCAGTAAGGTTTAGAACAGGGTCGTGTGTCAACGACTGACACTCAAGAAAATGGTTACATATAACTGCAAAGAAGACCGGGAAAGTGACTTTAGCCCCATATATAGATAGATAAAATAGCTTTGGAGAGAAGCTATGTAGCATCCTAACAATAATTGATAATTCAAATATTATCCAGACTTCTTTTTTATTAAAACAAACACACATGGGATGTAAGACACAAATTCACATAGATTCTGAGGCTAGTGTAACTAGCCTCAAATTTTAGTGTAACTAAAATTTGAAGATGCTTTCAGCTAGCTTCAGGCTACTCTGTGTTTACCATACCCAAGATTGTTGGAGTTCCACATTCAATCTTCTCTACCAAATTATTAAAAAGGGGCATAAACTTCATTCTACCTAGTTTATAACAGGCATTTAATATATATGTTTTGATTAAATAAATCAGTGGATGCATGAAATGCTATCAGTCAGTACTTGTCTGATTCATAGGAAGTGGGCAAGTGAGTGCCAGAAAGGCCTCTTGAAAGTACTTTGCCTTGGTCAGCTTGTAAGTTGTCACCTGGATAACTTGGAATAACTGAAATTTTACTTTAGAGACTCATGCTGGTTAAATATGATAACTTTTAGGAGTCCTTACTAAAGGGATAATATATTAGCAGTTATTCATATCTTAAGTTACAATGAAAATGCTGACTGAGATTAAAGCTGCTCAGATAATCTGCATCACTTTAAAGAGTTTCTTGTTTTGACTGAATTAACAAAGCAGTTTGTAAACAACTGAAGTCAGTCATGTGACTGATGTGATAATAATTTCCATGTAATTGATTGATAATTTGACTAGATTAATCACCCTTCCCCCACCACCTTTTGTTACAGTTACTCTTCACCTGAATGACTTAAGAAGAAAAAGTGGGTAAAATAACTGGCATGCATTAATGTAACTATGTATTCACAAAATATAATGTGGGAAGAAGCAAGAAGGAATAAGAATAGTAAGTAATAGAAGAATAAGAAGATCATATACTGTGGATTTCATCAGTCACCTGACTGCTAAAAAAAAATCTAGTGATTGGCTGAGCGCAGTGGCTCATACCTGTAATCCCAGCACTTTGGGAGGCCAAGGCAGGTGGATCACAAGGTCAGGAGATCGAGACCATTCTGGCCAACATGGTGAAACCTCATCTCTACTAAAAATACAAAAAATTAGACGGGCGTAGTGGCGGGCGCCTGTAGTCCCAACTACTCTGGTGTGAACCCGGGAAGTGGAGGTTGCAGTGAGCAGAGATCATGCCACTGCACTTCAGCCTGGGCGACAGAGTGAGACTGCATCTCAAAAAAAAAAAAAAAAAAAAAAAAAAAAAAAAAAAAAAAAAAAAAAAAAAAAAATCTAGTGATTTTCAGGAAGCTATAGATAAGACATTTGTCATTCATTGCTTAGTTTCCACTATAATTACCAACAGTCATTCATTTGTGTGTTCAACAAGTATTTACTATGTGCAATTACTGTCTTAGGAGGTAAAAATATATTCATTCATTCAATAAATATTTGTTGAGTACCTTTAATGTGTTAGTTATTGTTCTAGGAGAGTAGATATAGCCAATAAAATAAATATAGACTATGGCAGGTGAGGTAGGGACAAAGAAGAGACATAAAGGACCATAAAAGAACAGAGAGTGATGAGGAAGTTGGATAGGGTTAAAGAAGACTTCTCTAGTAAGGTGATATTTGAGCAGACTGCTGAAAGAAAGGAGGCAGGAAGCCATGCAGGAATCTGGGGATAGAATGATCTAAACATAAGAAACAGCAAGTATAAAAGTCCAGAGGCAAAATATCCTTGGTGAGAAAAAGCAAAGAGGTATATATACTTGCATCACAGTGAAGGGGAAAGAGTGCTAGAAAATCTAATAGGTACGAGGAGGTGGAGATGAACTAGATTACATATGCCCTTGAAGGCAATACTAAGACCTCCAAATTCTCTTCCTCTTGAAACTGGGTTGAGCTTAGTAACTACATTAGTCAAATGGCATGCTGGGACTCCTGATGCTAGATCAAAAGAAACTTTACAGATTATGCTTACTCTGGGGAAGGTAAGCTGCCAAGTAAGACATCTGGATACTGTGAGACTGCCATGTTGGATAGGCCACAAGTGGCTGCTCTGGTCAAAAGTCCCAGATGAGTAAGATATGCAGAGCTAGACCTACAAGTGTACAAACTGTGTGGTTGCATAGGGCTGTGCTAGTGCCTTCTTGAAAATCTTTTAAGAATTATCACAGAAGCAGGCTAGTTATTGCAAGAGTGGGTTGTTATAAGGCAAGCCCAGATCCTGGAGCTCCTCTCTTATGCACACTCTCACTTGCCCGTTTGCTCTCCCACCATGGAATAGCACAGCATGATGGTCCTCACAAGATGCTGGTGTCATGCTCTTGGACTTCCCAGTCTCCAGAACTGTAAGAAATACATTTCTTTTGTTTATAAAGTACTCACTCTATGGCATCTTGTGATGGCAACAGAAAATGGACTAAGATAGTCCCATAGACCTGTCTATTCACTAAAGTACTCTTAAATGTTCTTATGGGTAACAGAAGAATCACCAGCTGAACCAAATTTGTGACATATAATAAAATTGTTGTTGTTTTAAGTTACTACTCTTTGAGCAATTTTGTGTGCAGCAGTAGGTAAAAAGATCAGTCATCTTATAAGCTGTTTCTGTGATATCCAAGTGGAAATACCAGTAGATACTTCTTTGGGTTGAAAATAAATACTTGAGAACCATCAGCATATAGATGATATTGAAGCCATGGGACTGAATAATGTGACCTGGGGAGTGAGTGTAGATTGAGAGGAGGACAGAAGATTAAATCTTACTTTTGCCCTCCAAGGTTGTAAGGACCTAACAAAGGAAATTGAGAGTAGCTTTGAGATTATAGGAAAACCAAGAGATAATAAAATCTAGGCAGCCAAGGAAAGTGATGTGTTATGGAGGATGCAATGATTAATGTTGTCAAATGCTACTGATCAAAAGAAGATGAGGACTGAGAATTGTCTATTGGATTTGGCAATATGGGGTCATTACTGAAAGTGATAAGATACATTTCATAGAATAATGGCCATGGGAGAAAAGGAGAGCAGGAAGTAGATCTAGCAAGCACGGAAACCCTTTCAATGAATTTTGCAGTAAAGGGAACCAACAACCGAAGAGAAATATAGATAAGGTCAAGGAGTTCTTGTTTTGTTGCTCAATGGGAAAGAGAATGATGAAGTAAAGTAGAAAAATGGATTATTCAGGAGCCAATTGGCAACAGAGACACAAATAACTAAGCAAAGTAATTTCGGATTGTGGTAAATGCTGTGAAGAAACTACATAGGATGCAGGACCTAGAGAAATGTTGGGATTTTACTTTGGATAAAGTGGTGAGAGAAGACCTTTCCGGAATGTTTGAGTTAAGATCTAAAGATTTTCTTCAATCACCCAGGGAGAAGGATGAAGGGAGAAGAGAGAGAGAAGATATAGAAAGATAGAAAGTTCAGGTGACCCAGCTGAGCTTAGTTGGGCATTTGGGGGTGTGAGGAAAGGGGCCAGTGCTGTTAAAGAAAAGTGAGCAGGGCTGGGCGTGGTGGCTTATGCCTAGAATCCCAGCACTTTGGGAGGCCAAGGCAGGCGGATCATCACGAGACCATCCTGGTCAACATGGTGAAACCCTGTCTCTACTAAAAATGCAAAAGATTAGCTAGGCATGGTGGCACATGCCTGTAGTCCCAGCTACTTGGGAGGACGAGGCGGGAGGATCGCTTGAACCTGGAGGCGGAGATTGCAGTTAACCAAGATCGTGCCACTGCACTCCAGCCTGGAGACACAGCAAGATTCCATCACAAAAAATAAATAAAATAAAATAAAATAGAAAAGAAAAAGAAAAAGAAAAGTGAGCAGCAATAACTGAGCTGAAGAGGAGGCAGGTTCCAGATCTTGTCATTGTTTGTCAATCACAATAAGTTTAGATTTTATTGTAAGTGCAAAGGGAAGTCCCTGGAAGATTGTAAACAGGAGAATGGTTTAATATGATCATTAATAACATGATTAACAGAAATTTTATCATCTTGCATTTTGAAGTGCTTTATGATTTATAAGCATTGAATCTCATAAATGGAGACTCAGAGTTTGAATCATTTGCCTAAGGTGTGAGCACAGATCTGGACACCCAGCTCAGTGGTAAGTGCAGAGAATGGACCTAAACCCAGTTCCATCACTTGCAAAGCCAGTGATATTTTCCATCACTCCAGTCTGCTATTCTCATTGCTTGTTTACACTCTCTGCACACTGGAATTCATACTGATCACTCTGTGCCTCAACAAAAACTCTCTACTGCTGTCCCTTATGTCTTGTCTTTGATTCTTAAACACATCAGAATCAGTCCACACCTTTCACATTTTATGCCTCCTGCCACCGACCAAAAAGATCAAGTGAACTTCTTCCTGCTCTCCTGCTTCTCCATCCTTTCGCACACTGAGCTCTATAGTTATTGTTGTCTGTTGCTCTTCATTTTATGACATTATAATGACTTCTTAGAGGTCAAAGACTTTATCTTAATACTTCCTTCAATTAATCTTACTATGTACCCAATAGGCAATAATACATGCCTCAGATAAATGAAGTAATGTGTTTCAAGGGCCAAAACTTGTTTTCATTTAGAGCTATAGAATGTCTATGTATTCTGAACAAGGTCAATGAAACAATCACAGAGGATGCTATTTCAAAATGTCTGGTGCAAGTAGCCCTAGAGCTACTGGATGGCATTGTGTGTAATAGGATCAATGTTCTATAAGACCCTGGGGACATTTATGTTTACTGAAAAGATAAGCTTTTCAAATTTGATAGATTGAGAAAGCAGAAATGTTTCTACTATCTACAATTGAAAAATACTATTTTTTTTGGTATTTTTAAAATGGATATGTCATCATACTTATTTGGTGGTACATGTGATACTTTGATGCAAGTATACAATGTGTAATGATCAAATCAGGGTAATTGGGATGTCCATCATCTTGAAAATACTAATTTACAATTAGAAACTTACTTTTATTGGTAAATGAAAAAGATTTGGTATTTCAAGTAGAAGAGATTAGGAATTATGCCAGCTATATAAGAGTAGGTTACTAGAGACCAATATATTTTATTAAAATCAATGAGATTTGTGACTGGAACATATTAATTGTATTATAAAAGCCTGTAATATAGTTCTTCACTTGCGACTATTTAATTTTCATGTTACACTTTTCAGGCATTTTGATCATTAGTTTTTGGCATAAGTCAATGAGCAAAAGCATCCTCTTAAATCTTTGCAACACAGGAAGGATTCCCAAATTAGGGAATGTATTTTAGTCAACACAGAATTTACCTTACAACGGAGTCAGAGATAGTGACTGAAAATATTCCATTGGCTCCAGTTGTCCCAACTCATGAAAAAGTCCCAAAGAGGAGAGCTGTTAAGTCCAGGTCTCTACCATCCTCACCATCCCCACATGGACATGGGTCAAGGTAAATAAAATTTCCCTAATATTTCATTCATTTCCAATCAGCTGCTGCCATATAGAAACAACAGTATGGTGCCAAATTTATTGCAGAAAAGTTTAAATTACTGAAGATTTGGAATCATTATTTATAGGCAAAGATTATTAAAAATTTATTTTAACCTAGAACATAAAATTAGTGCAGCACAAGATTCATCTGCAGTGTAATTATTTCGCTTTGTGTGGGAATGAAATTATTCCTTTTGAGTTTAAGTCATCAAGAGGCAAAAGGAAAAAAACCTCACCCTAAAACTGAAATTGCTTTACTTGTTAGGGTGGAAGTACAATAGAGCTACAACCTTAGCTACATACAGATTACAAAACTAAGGAACTGCTTTTACAGTAAGTCAAATTATGAGATAATATTTTATTCCATGAAATCCTAATAATATATAAAAAAATCTGTCAAGAAATCTGCAAATGATTCAATAGCAAGTTGAGACTTGGAAACGAAAAGAATTGCATAGTATTCACCTGTATCAGCTTAGCTATAATTATGTAGATAAAACTATATGTAATTTTTTTATTCAGTATTCATTCATTCAGTTAAATTAAATAGATAAAAATGGAGAACCTGCCACATATGAAGCACTGTGTTAGTCACCACTAGAGAAGCACAGATAAGTAAGATATGGTCTCTGTTCTGAAGGAGTTTATTGTCTGGTGGGGGAGGTGGACAAAAACTAGATGTAATACAGGTCTGGCTGTGACCAGCACTACATGATATAATAGCGCACAAGAAAGTGTCATTGATTCTACCCAGAGGAGTCAGGAAGGCCTCACCATTCACTAAGGTGAATGGTAAGTAGAACTTCTATAGGCAGAGAGGAAATAAAAGCTTTCCAGGTAGAGGGGTAACATGATGGAACGTGTTTAATTATGGCTGGAACACAGAGCCCTGATAGGGAGTGACTAGAGAGAAATCTACATGAGGGATGGGTTGGAGGTGGAACATACTGGACCTAAGGATAGATATTCAAACTAGGGTATTGACAGTCGGAATGAAAATGAAACAGGGGCTTTGGGACATTTGTGATTCTGCCTTGATTGGGCTCTCTTTCTGTGCCTGAAATGATCTCTGGGAGATTTTCTGCTTATTTTTAAAAAATCAGCTCTAATATGCTCTTACAGAGTAAGCCTTCCTCCACCTTGTCAGGCAACAAACATCCCTCTACCCTTGGGGGTCCCATAGCATTTGGATCACATCATTCATAGAGTTCTTATAGGCTACAGCCCATATGAGCAGCAGGCTTTGAGGAGGGCTTCATTTTGGATCCACTGTTTGCAAGGCGGTTTTTGGTAGAGGTGGCCAGCAGGCAACTATAATTTCATCTGTAGCTCAGAAAAGAAAAATAAAGTTTAAGGTACAGATTTGGGAAGAATTTGCATAGAAATGGCCATAGAATTGAATAAAATTTAGGAAAGAAACTCTCTGTTTAGTATATATTGAGTTTCAGATGTCTGTAAGATATGCATACTTGGTTGGGCATGGTGGCTCACACCTGTAATCCCAACACTTTGGGAGGCCGAGGTGGGTGGATCATCTGAGGTCGGCAGTTTGAGACCAGCCTGACCAACATGGAGAAACCCCATCTCTACTAAAAATACAAAATTAGCCAGGCGAAGTGGCACATGACTATGATCCCAGCTACTCAGGAGGCTGAGGCAGGAGAATCGTTCGAACCCAGCAGGCAGAGGTTGTGGGGAGCTGAGATCATGCCCCTGCACTCCCGCCTGGCCAACAAGAGCAAAACTCTGTCTCAAAAAAAAATATGCATTCTTTATTTTTTTAAATTCAGGACTAGCTGTGGACTTATGTCTTTGGTGAATTTATGATCTAGAAATGTGTGACCAAAAATAAAGTATACTGTTTGGTGGTAAGCTCAACATTTTTACTGGAGAAATTTAAAGCAAGATAATATAAATTATTATTAATAAAAAGCAAAGAAAATATTCTCTAAAAAATTGTAATTGTCAGTATTTTCATACAAAAATGGAATGCCTAACTGGCATATACTACTTAAGAGAGTATCGGTTATAATTATCAGCAGAAGGATGCTGCTTATGTAAAAATCAACAGTTAGCTTCCAAATGTAAGTCAATTCTCGACTTTTTCCAGGTCGCATCCCATACATTAGGAGACAAGAGGAATGTGTTGGGGTAAAGGAATACGTAAGGTAGATCCTACTGGTGAGGAAGCTGGGATGACAGGGAGTGAAAAAAGGGACTTGGGAATGAAGAACTCCTGGGAATAGGATTAGGACGTGGGAGGGAAGTGCTCACGGAGGGAAGATACTGAAGGAATAAACGTAGACTCAGAAGGCTATCTATGAAAGAAACTTAGCAAGAGTTGTTGCCAGGGAACCAAAAGCAGGGGGCAAGTAGGGAACCAAGAAGCGCCATAAAGCTGCAGACCAGAAAATCTGCCCCCTAGGAGCACAGCATTTAGAATGTACAGCAAATTTAGTAAAAGTAGGTGAGCATAGTATGTCAGCAATGACTCTCAAATGTTTCCACTGTGCACACATGATCGAGAATGTTCAAATGTTTTATGTTATCATGGGAGTATATATTTTCTGGCAAGTTAACTGTAACTAAATCTCATTCTCACCCACTCACAAAAAGCCTATAAAGGTGCAAATGAGAAAGAGTGACATTGAATCCTCTCTCATTTATACAAATCACTGGCATGCATGTGCCCCCAAACAAGAGAAAGGGAAGCTCCAAAGCTATGGATTAAGAGGATAATAAATCAGGAAAGCAGACAGAGATGATTTTGTGTCTTAGCCATTTCAGGTTGAAAGGGAAGGCCCCTGTGGAACCTGTGGCCCATAAGACCATACGATGAAGAAGCTGTCAAATAAATGTGCCTTGAGAAGTAACAAAATATGTGAAAGAGAAAAACCTGAAGTGAGGGGCAAAAACTAAGAGGACTAAGAAGATGGAGAGGATATGAACAAAAAAACAGGCAGTGTCCCAGGGAAGAAATGATGAGGAGACCGAGAATTTGGGAAGGGGTTCTAGGAGCAGAGATGGGGCAATTTGCGTCTGCACTGTTTCACTGCTGGCCAGAAAGCAGGCATTGCCCCGAGATCGAGAGGCCAGGCAGGGTGGGGAGGCCCATGAGCAGGGCGGCTCATAAAAGCAATCTTTTTTGTTATGGAGTCAAGAGACTGGTGGGTCAGATAGACCAGTTTTTTCCCCTTTGTCCCCTTTCTTTGACTTTTGCAAGCTTCATGGGCAATGTGTATTTTGAAGTCTTTAAGTAGCACTCAATCATAGGGGATTTTCCACAAGGACTTACAAAAATGCAGATTACACTGCAAAAATGCTTTTCAGTCAATAAAAGTCCATTTTTACTGGGTAAATTTCTTTATGGTGTTTAACTTTGGTTCAGGTCCTGATTCCGAGAAGTGAAATTTGGTGCAGTAAGAAGGAAAAACAACATGGAAAGAAGAAAACCCTGCGATAGCCATTCAAAACCCCACAGTCAGACCTTGTTTATGTGATATGGACTCTGAGCTTTCTCTTAAAAAATGCATGCGATTAAGAAAATACTTGGAGAACCTAAGAATAGTTCCCTGAAACCTGAGATCCACCTCTCATCTTTCTAACTCTTGGGAATGCAGCTAATAAGAATGTATGTTTTTAATACACTGATTCTTAGCAACAAAGTAGTTCTTTAATTAGTACAAAACTCGAATAATGCATTGCCTATTGTTGTGCATGGCACGTAACATTCGGTAACTTGTATGGGCATATTCGTTTACATATGTCACTGCTGTACCTGTAATTTAGTTTAATGCCAGATCGATGTGCCAAGTGTGTGTGTGTGGGCATATGTGTGTGTGTGTGCGTGTGTGTGTAAAGCTCTTCCCAACAGTAGTTTCATGGGACTTCTCAGTAGTAACTAAAACAGGGTTCATTTTAGGAAATCACAGTCAAAGTGCCTTTTTTTTGCAGGTGTCCATAATATTCTTTACTCACACTAGGGCACTGAGTGACTCATCAACGGTTTTCCTTTTAGGAAATTATTTAATATTATCTTTTATAAAGAGAAACACTTGGCTGAAGGAGCAATTCATTGTCCACAGTTTTGCCAAGAAAGGTGTTGAATTTTGAGTTAGTTAAATCAAAATAAAAGCACAGGGCAAGAAATCAGCTCGTGAGACTCAGTCAGATGGTTAATTCAGAGGAAAGACCAGATGCAGATGATCTGACTGAACTTTTCCAGTTTTAATTTTTCTCATTTCTCATGTTGAGACATGTAGTTTCCTGATCCAGGGAATCATTTCTTGGCAGAGAAACTGAGTTTTTCCCACGTGACCAACTTGCCCAAAAGGAGGATGTCCGAAAAACAGTGCATGCCAGGTCTTTTCAGTATCAGTATCAATCTCCATCAAAATCATCTTGTCTCTACAGGTGTTGCAGCTAGAAGCTTTGGATGAAAAGAGATTCCAAGAAAATGAGGCAATCTCATCTCAAAACTATTGAAAACTACTCTCCTCTCTCTTGATGAACCGTCAGTAGGAAGGGCGTCGTTTATTCCCTCACTCCACACTGGATTCAAATGGGCTGATAGCAGGAGGATTAAAAATTTTTTTATCGTGAGTTAAATCCCTAAGATTTAGAGTATTTTGTTTGTTTGAATGTCTAACTGGGACAAACCTTAGCAATCCATATTAAAATGGAGAATTCCTTCTTTTGGTATTCACAAGCATAACATACATAATCCTTTATCTCTGGCAAAGCTATTCACTTTTTGGCCTTTGGCTGGTCGATGTATACAGTATCTATAGTTATTGCACGCAAGAGTTCTCAACTGACTTGCAAACTCTTTGATCAAACCAGCTAAACTTGATTTTCCAGATTATTCAAGAGACAAGGCACACAACTATCAGCTTTACAAGTCCTGGCAAGCAATCAAGACCCCATGCTCCCCACTCCCTTTATCAGAATCAAAGGTAAACAGGGAGCCAGTTCTCATTTAAATATTTAGCATCGGGATCTCGCCTAGACTTTCAGGGTTGTAGGAACAGAAGAAAAACAACAGTTGCCGTAAGAAAAAGGTTTCTTTGGCATGGATGCCAAACTAAATAATGACACCCAAAGCAAAAACATGCTTCATTGAAACTTGACTTTAGTCGATTCAGCCTACTTAAAACAAAGCTTTTTTTGTCATTTCAAAAGTGAACATTGTACTTTGCTCTGGCAGCCATTTATACGTTTTTGAATGATTCGCTTATACATAAATCTCCGGCCTCCAGGCCTTTCAGCACCTCAAACCCATGAGTGATTTGAAAACACAACTGAAAATTTCTGTATACAGCGCCTGCCTTTTCTTCCTCTTAACCTTTAAAACCATCCACTCTGAGTGACAATGTATTGACATACATCGTCATAGCGCACTTCTCCCCGCTCCTGCTTTTATTACCTTGGAAGTATTTACAAGAGATCAAGGACTGTATTTCCTTTTCCTGAGGAGCATGCGTTCTTCATCACCCCATCATTTCTTTCTTGCTTGCTCCGTGGATGCCACCATTCTATCGACTTCACTAAGGCAGAATCATTGGAAGACATCATTTGTGACCACCTTTGTAATTTGTGCAATCTGTAGTAGGAAGGCAACCAATGAAAATCAGATTTCTTTCTTTTTTAAACTAAAGTAGCAATGCCAAGGCCTTTATTCAAACACTGATAAGTCTGCTTGGTTAGTGAGCAGCTGATGGGACTAGCAGAGTATAAATGGTACTAGTTTGAGAACGTGTGGTGGTTTGGAAGGGGTTGAGGAAGCAGAGGACCATTTTCTTAGCCCCTCTTTTCTTTGGAGGAGTTCTAAGTTAGCACTGATGGCATAGTCTTTGGTATAAGTGCCGTTCTAGAGGCAGGAGTTCTTGGTACATCCTGAACTAGGTCTCAGCACGTTTTCCAGTTAACTTCTTTTATTTTATTTTTTTCTAAAATTGGAAGGGGATGTCCCTATCATTTTGGCTAAATTTCTAAATTGCCATTGCATCTCAGAAGTTTCCACAGATGTTAACAGAATACTTTCCTTACCTCGCTATGGCATCATCTGCTAGCTTTTGTTTGGCACTGCAGAGCAAGTTAATTGGGGGTTGCCTCTTGCATTAAAACCATACAGGTGTGACTGACAAGCATGGTGAAGTCAAAAGTGATACTTCCTACTAGAGTAGATCCTCTAAGGGGACTGTTGAAATTGAGTCAAATTCTGCACAAGGTGCTCCAATGCCCCAGTGTAGCCATAAATTGATCTCTTAAAGCCAATTCTGGGGTAGGATACGTCCACCAACCATTATGGGACTTCCTTGAAAAGTCATTATTGCTAACACTTACCTTTTAGAATAGATAAATACATTTAGAGACAGAAAATTCTTGTGGCTCTCAGCAGCTGTTGATGCTGTTGCTTACTTCATCTATGAGTGTGTGTGTATGTAAAACTGCACTCTTTTTTTATCCTGCCCCTCTGACAACTTCTTCCTAGTCTTCTTTGCTCTTTCCACTTGTTCTAGAAGTGCCAGCCAGATAACAATATTTGCTAGTAGAGTTTCAATTGCCGGCTCTATGGTAATGATTCTTTAATTTTGAGGTAACACTGTTCTTTAAGATTGTAGAGTCATTTATTCAACTAATAACTAGGTATCTGCACTCAGATGTCCCCCAGATACCTCAAACTCAACCTGTCCAACACTGTCATCGGGGACAAAACTGCTTCTGTTCTGTGGCCTATGACCTGCATCCCCGCAAATAGCACCATATTTACCATGTTTGTTTAAGCCATAAACCCAAGAGCCCTTCTGATTCTTTCTCTTTACTGACCTCATACATCTAATCAAACCAGGTCCTACTGATTCTATGTCTCCAAAATGTCTTAGATCTGCTCATTTCACTCCAGCCCCTTTGGCACTTGCCATGCACAGCTCTGTACCACGTCCTGCCTGGGTTATTATTTGGGCTTCTTGTTCTTGGCCTTGGAGATAGACCTTTCTGGACTATAAGCCAAACCTGCCCCTCTCTTTAAAGCCATCAATAGCCATAAATCTCTTTAAACCCTTTCTCTTTGGATAAAATCTAAGCCCCTTTACATAGCCTGTATAATATGATACTTTTATACCCATCCCATCTTATCTCTTCACTCTTCACTTCTTGAATGCTATCCTTCAGATACTGACTGTCTTTCAGTTCTTTCAAATGCTCTTTAACTTCTGTATCTTCCCTCATGCTGTTTGTAGCCTTTTGCCTGGTTCTATTTGCTCCTCCTTATACCTGGATGATGCCCAATTTTTAAGTCTCCTTTAGAGAGGGCTATTTCTAGGAATCCTTCTTCAATGTCTCAACTCTGGGTAATAGCGCCTCCTATTGCCCGTCTACACTCCTGCACATAACACTGTGGATTTGATTGTCTCTTTAAGAGTTTTCTATTTTTCACTCTCCCATAAGTTCTGTAAGGCCAGTGACTTGGCAAATGTCTATCATGTAGTAGGCAGTTAATAAATAGTGGCCGGACACAGTGGCTCATGCCTGTAACCCCAACACTTTGGGAGGACGAGGCGGGTGGATCACAAGGTCAAGAGATCAAGACCAGCCTGACCAACATGGTGAAACTCCGTCTCTACTAAAAATTACAAAAATTAGCTGGATGTGGTGGAGGGCGCCTGTAGTCCCAGCTACTCAGGAGGCTGAGGCAGGAGAATGGCTTGAACCCGGGAGGTGGAGGTTGCAGTGAGCTGAGATCACCCCACTCCACTCCAGCCTGGCAACAGAGCAAGACTCCGTCTCAAAAATAAATAAATAAATAAATAAATAAATAAATAAATAAATAAATAAATATAAAAATAAAAAATAGTTTGTGGAAATAAAGAACAAATGAGTGCATCAAAACAGGGTTCGTCAATACTAGCAGGCTCTCCTTGCTTGATGAGACAGACAATGTGCCTCCATTTTATATTCCCAAATCTGGTGCTGTTAGAATCATATTTAATTGAGCAGGGAGAGAAAATCAAGGCAACCTGAGAGTTTGCAGGGTCCTGAGGGATTATATTCATTTTATAGATGAAATACGTAAGGCCCAGGAAGAGTAAGTCACTCATTACCATGCCATAGGATTACTCCTGTGACTCCCAGCCCAGCATCCCCTTTCCTCAGCCTTTTAAATTTCTGCCACCTTGATATGTATGAAATAGCGGCCTACCTTGGGGTTTCTTTGTTTTAATTTGAACTACCCTGATTACTACTGAGTTGAACATATTTCTAAATATATATATATATATATACACACATATATATGATGGAGTCTTGCTAGGTCACCCAGGCTAGAGTGCAGTGGCACGATCTCAGCTCACTGCAACTTCCGCCTCCCGGGTTTGAACAATTCTCCTGCCTTGGCCGCCTGAGTAGCTGGGATTACAGGCGCATGCTACCGCACCAGCTAATTTTTGTATTTTAGTAGAGACAAGATTTCACTATCTTGGCCAGGCTGGTCTCAAACTCCTGATCTCAGGTGATCCACCCGCCTTGGCCTCCCAAAGTGCTGGGAATACAGGTGTGAGCCACTGCGCCCGGCCTCATATTTCTAATATTTAACAATATTTAACAGCAAATGGGGGTTTCTCTTTTTCTAATTGCCTGTTTATATCCTTTGTCCATTTTTTATTGAATCATTTCTTTTTCTTACACATTTGGAGGAATTGTTTATATATATTCTGTATACTAATTCTTTGTTGTTTACATGACTTGCAAATATCTAGCAAATGTGCAGATTTTATAACCTGTGATCCAGCAATTCTATGCTTAGGCATATACCCTAGAGCAAAGCTCTCTCATACATGCCCAAGGAGCTATTTACGAGGATGTTTCCTGTGGTGCTATTTGTAAAAGCACAAAATGTGAACTAGCCTAAATGTACATTCAGTGAGTGAATGACTTATCAAATTATGGTATATTCACATAATGGAAATAAGAGGTTAAATGAATAACTGGCTCTACATGTTATTAACAGAGATGATGCCAGAAAATATTATATTGGTCAAAAATGCAAATAAAAAATCAATACATTCAGTATTGGATATATACAAGTTTTAAATGTCCCACAAAACAATTCTAAATAATATTTATGGGTAAATACATATAAGGCAAAAGCAAAAACCACATACTGCAGAACAGTGTTTGCTTCTAGGGAAGAAGATGGAGTAAAGGTAGAATATTCAACTGGATCTGCCGCACTTCTTTAAAAGAGATTAGTGAAAAACACGAAAATATTAGCATGTGTTAAAAGAGTTGTGGGTAAATGCATGCCTGTTATATGATTCTCTGTAGTGTTTGTGTTTGAAATATTTTCTAATTACAGGGAAGGGAAAAAAGGCAAAGAAGGTATGCCAGAACCTGCTTCCAGGCAGACATGACAGCATATGGACATCTTTGAGGCCTGGGATAACATGATCCATTTGAGGAATTATAGAAGGAGTGAAGAGTTCCAGTGATGGGGGAAGGTTCTGGTGAAATAGGTGGTCGGAGAAAGGCAGATCATGAAATACCCTGCTAACTGACCCAGGGTTGGGAACAGTTATCAGTCTATGAACATTATAATTCCCGGAAGGAGAAATGCATCAGTGGAAATAACAAGCTTCCATTAAACCTTTACGATTTATTCATGTTAACCAATTATAGGAGCTTTAAAATAACTCAAAGTGTATGTAGTCTGATGCCTTCTCTTAGTCATAAGGAAAATGAGGCCCCAAAAAACGAAAACATGAGGAAAATGGAGAGCATTTTGCATAAGAACGTTGAGATACAACTAACCCGGTGATTCTGCATATTTACACTGGCTGACCTGTTCACTGATATGACAGCTAACGATACTGTAGATATAGTAGGTTTTTGAGACAATGTTGTGGAGGATAGACACATTTTGATATGGACATTGTTTTGACTAATGGGACATAACAATGCAGACTTTTGGGCATCAAACAGGTAACACAAAGTGGGCTATTCCTGTTATATGGAAAGAATGCAGAGGCTCCTAGGGAGAGATTGCAGTTAAACTGCTGCTACCTCACAGTTGTGCCTGGATGGGCTGATCAATATCTTGCTCGGATCTCCCAGGCTTTTATGGCTCGTATAAAGACTATCTTATTAGGTAGCCCAAGGCCAAGAGATAACTGTAAGGATCTTCTATGAAGGTTTACAATGGTGATCTAAGGTCACCACCACTAAGGTGGGTCCCTATGAGTTTTCTCAAGGACTTTCTTCTGGTCATGGGCAAGATGTGAGGCCTAGAAAGCCCCAGGGCATCTGCCTGAGGATCACTGTCAGGTTTCACCCTGGTAAAGATAAAGGAGGCGGCAGAATGCAGTGTGAACCACTCTGTCCAAATTAGCTCATCTATCAGCTCTCCCATCATAGTTGCTCTCAAATTTCCCCAGTTAGAAATACTGATTTATGAGGCTGGGCATGGTGGCTCACACCTATAATCCCAGCGCTTTGGGAGGCCCGGATGGGAGGATCCACTGAGCCCAGGAGTTCAAGATCACCTTGAGCAACATAGGGAAACCTTGTTTCTACAAAAAACAAATTAGTTGGGCATTGTGGCATGCACCTGTAGTCCCAGCTATGCAAGAGGTTGAGGTGGGAGGACAGCTTGATCACAGGAGGTCAAGGCTCCAGTGAACCTTGATCATGCCACTGCACTCCAGTCTGGGCAATAGAGTGAGACCCTGTGTCAAAAAACAAACACACAAACAAACAAAAACAAAACAAAACAAAAACCAAAATACTGATTTATGGATACCAGAGGGGCTTGATTTGTCCTTTGATGCAAACAAATGGAGCTGTTCAGAGAAGAGGTTCTTCTGAAGTTATCACCAGGAGCTTTTATTCCACAGGCATATCAATACTACAATGAATTTATTAGATTAGCTAATTGCATCTTTAAAAAGAATAGGGAACTTTGTCCTCAAGAGGTGAGATGGAAGACTGGCAGGTTTCAACATGTTGATGATAGGCTAGACTAAATAAAAACATCAGAGCCTTAAACATCTCTTGGCCAACTCCCACTCAGACATGTTCAGGTTAGTTTCCTCTATCTTACAGGCCCTCATAAGTGTAACACATATGAACATTTTAGTTAAAAACTCAATTGTGTGATTTGTGTTTAATGTTTGTCTTTCTAGATAGCCTGTAAACTTCACGAGTAGAGGGACCACATCTTTTATTGTTTACAACAAGGTGTCCAATCTTTTGTCTTCCTGGGCAACACTGAAGAAGAATTGTCTTGGGCCACACATAAAATACACCAACACTAACCGTAACTGATGAGTTAAAAACTTGCAAAAAAAATCTCATAATGTTTTAAGAGAAGTTTAGTAATCTGTGTTGGGCCGCATTCAAAGCTGTCCTGGGCCACATGCGGCACACGGGCTGTGGGTTGGACAAGTTTGGACAATATCCCAGAGCCTAGCCTGGTGTCTAGTTTATAGTGTGGCTCAGCATAGACATGTTGAATGTATATGTGAATAAATGAGTGAATAAACATAAGTAAATGAGTGAATTAAAAATGAACAAATCAATGGTACTGGTGGAGCAGCAAGAATACTAAGGAGAAGGGTAGCCCACATAGGCCACCATGGGTGAGGTCCTGTCCTTCAAGCAATCAACATGAGATGGGGCCAGGAGTATCAAATGTTTTAGGGTCAGGAAGGAAAAGTTCCCAAGCAATGAGGGAATCCAGAAGCTGTTTCTGAGAATAAAGAACGTAAGTTATCCGTGGAGGTGTTCCAAAGTTAAATTTGACCTATTTCTTAATTTTCCCTGGGTTGACCACATCAGAATACACTGCACGATTACTGCAATGTCATCCCACAACCTCAAAAGACAGTATCTAGAGAAGGGCCATGACAGCGTCTCTTTAAATATGTATTTAGTCATTATAGAGTTTGTAAGTTCTGGACTCTGATAATCCTCAAACTCTTCACACAATGGTTTGCTGTAACTGACGTCATCTTTTATGCTTAATTGAACTACTTGTTCTTAAGATGACTCAGGACACAAAGACATCGCATACATATGAAATATTGCCATACCGTAACCATTTGATTCTAGATGACTTAAAGAATAATGTATTACTTCCACTTTCCCATGATATTTAAATCTTGGCTTTTGAGATTCCTAGGAAAGGAAGTAAAAAATGATCCAGAAGAACTCAGAATTCAGTTGTCTGTGTGATCTAGCTGCCCCTCCCATTACCTTTAAGCTGTATGTAGATGGGCCAAAAATATAGAAGTCTTACAGGATATAAAATATTTTATCTTTTGTTCTGGGCTAATAAATAGAGGTATCAATTTCATGGTGATCGTCACTGATCTTTACTTTAAAAACTGATAACTCATTTTTTGGTTCAAAGTAGACTAAGGACTCTGATATCATTGCTCTTTTTGAGCATGTCGCTCGTACACATAGGCTCAAGGAAGAGTCATAATCAGGCTGGAATTTTATATACTGCTTCTGCAATAAGAGGATATCATTAGTATTTTCAAAAATGTGATCTCTTTGGCTTTTGTTCAAATATGATTCAAATTTTAAAAAGTAGACTTTACTTTTACGAGCAGCTTTAGGTTTCCGGAAAATTAAGCAAAAGAGTTTCCAGTACTTCATCTATCCCCAATGTCACACTTTCCCCTATTATTAAAATTTTGTTTTGGGGTGGTACATTTCTACAGTTGAAAATATTTATACCCTATTAAAGTTCATAATTGACACTGGTTTTTCTCTCTATGTTATCTAATTCTATGGGTTTTGACAATTACATAATGCCATGTATCCACCATTATACACAATAAAATTGTCTTAAAATTTATTGTGCTCTACCTATTTATCTCTCCCTCCTCTCAGCCTCTCAATGATTTAATTTATAAAAAAATTATAGAGGTGTGCAAACTACCAAGGAGGTCTCTATGTGGGACTCAAGTCATGTTCCTTTAGTTATTATCATGTTTCTGGCATTATTCTATTTTGCTGTAAAATTAGCCAGGGCTGCCACCGAACCACTAGGAGATTTGTCAACTTTATGTTAAAAACATTTTCTTCTTGCCAACCTAAAAGACCTGCCTTAGAGAGAGAAATAAGGTGTTAGGGACTTGGTACCCGTGTCCCAGGAAGAGTTCGGGGCAACATAAGAGCAAGTCCCATAAAAGGCTCTCAGCATCTCTCCTTCCGCAAATGTAGTGCTGAAACCAAAGTTGACTATATTTAAGTTATGTTCTTCATGCAGTAGGATGTTCTGCGGCTTCAGGTCCCAGTGCACGATTTTCTTTCTGTAGCTGTACTGGAGGGTGGACAGTGTCTGCTTAAACAGGGCCTGGGCCTTCTTGTCATCCTTGATGTGGCTGTGATGGTGTATTTGGTGGAAAAGCACTCCTTCGAGGGCATATTCCATCACCAAATAGGGGGTGTCCACCTGCCAATCACCTAGTTGAGTTTAATGATGTTCAGGTGATTCAGGGCCTTCATGATTTCTACCTCTTTCTGTAGATAGAGGGTAGGGAAGCCACTCATTTTATAGATGATTTTTGTAACCACCTGTGTCCCAGTCAGTATGTGCCCTGCCAGCTTCACCTGGACGAACACGCCCCTGCCACTGGTCTTGAGGAACATGTACTTTTTGATCTCCTCCCTAGGTGAGTTGGAGGCCAAGCTCTGCTACATGGTGCCTCCTAACTACAAATCCTACCTATGCAAGCTATGCTAACTAATGAACAATGCCAACTATACTAACTAGGCTAACACCACTAACAGACTCCACCAATTGTATTAACTTTGCTAATACTACTAAGTATTATTAGTATGCTAATAATAACCATGGTAACAATACCAACCAACAATACTAACTATACTAACTGCACTAGAAATCCTAACTAAAAAAGTTAAATGGGAAAAAAGAAAAAAGTAAGAAAAATTTGTGAAGAAAATAGGTGAAATGGGAAAAAGAAGAAATAAAGTGAGAAAATAAAATAAACATGAGAAAACAAAATAAAGAAGAAAAGAAAAGAAATAAGATAAAGGAAAGAGAAAAGAAAAAAATAAATTAAAAAATGAAGTAGAAAAAAGAGGAAAAAAAGAAAAAAATGTAGAGAAAAGAGGAAAAAACTAGGAAAAACAGTAACAACGAGAAAACAAGCTAGATACAATCAGAGTCCACAGGTCACCAAAACAGCTTCCTGGTCTACACGAACCAAAACCTAGGCCCAGCTGGAGCCTTATATAGCTGTGTGTAATTCATCACAGTGGCTCTTCTTTTTTTTTTTTTGAGATGGAGTCTCATTCTGTTGCCCAGGCTGGAGTGCAGTGACACGATCTTGGCTCACCCCAACCTCCACCTCCCGGGTTCAAGCAATTCTTCTGCCTCAGTCTCCTGAGGAGTTGGGACTACAGGCACATGCCACCACACCTAGATAATTTTTTGTATTTTTAGTACAGACAGGGTTTCACCATGTTAGCCAAGATGGTCTCGATTTCCTGACCTCATGATCCATCTGCCTCGGCCTTCCAAAGTGCTGGGATTACAGGCGTGAGCCACTGCACCCAGCCCACAGTGCCTCTTTATAAGGTCAGGGCAAAACGTGAACTAATCATGACTGGGGATAATTCACTTTTGGTGGTTTTTTTCGCTTTTGGCCCCAAGAACATTTTATTTTTTTTTAATAAAATTGCTTTTGTCTAGGTGGGTCATAGAGATTGATGGTTTATTAGCTACTCAAACCTGTACAATGCCTCAATGGCATTTTTGTTTGTAGTTTGAAAATATGTAATAAATTTTGGCTTTTAAAGACCTCCTAATGTCTACATTCAAAATATTCCATTCGTTTTTAAAAAACTCTGAATGATTCGTCTCAGTCATGGTGGGGATGAGGGGATATTTTCTTCTCTTTAGGGTTTTCCTCTCTCATATGGATGATATCATGTCATGGATGCAGAAGGAAACAGACAGATCCTACCCTTATGGAGCTTATCCTTGTAGGGTGATGAGCATCAGCTGAAGTGGAGACCAGAGGAATAGTCTTCTGGGCCACAGGTTGGTATTGCGTGAGGTGGAAGGAGGTGCTTCCTGGAAGCCAGAGTGCTGAGCCCTGCAGTATGAATAGGAGTCACCTAAGTGAGCAGGGGACCGCTTAGGAGGGCAGCGTCTGTGAAGGATGGGGATGACAGAGTGTGGCACGCTGGAGGGATGACGCTAGTCTAAAGGTGGGACTGGGGCTGGGTTGGGAGAGCTCAAGTCCCAGGACAGAATCGGAACCTGTGTTCTGAGGGCAGAGGGCTCTACAGAATAGTTTAATGTAAAGGGGACGCAGTCAGGTCTGTGTCTCAGGAAGGGACATCTGGTAGCTCTTGGAGGGTAAGGTGGACGGGGCTGGCAGGGAACAGGCTGACAAGTGAGTACTTGGCAATCACCACAGCGGGACCGTCTGCAGTGGGAGGGGAGCCGAGCCTGGGCAGGGAGTCAAGGGGCAGAGCTGTAGGACCTCTCAGAGTGAACTCCTGCTCTCTGCACCCCAGCTGTGTCACCAGAGAGAAGCGTCCTACTATGGAGCCCCACATTTCTTGGAGGTTGGGTGGGAATGACGCCCTGTTCCACGGACCTGAGCACCGCCATTTTACATGCAGAGAGACTATGGGGCCCTTGGCACCATGGTTACCCTAGGCCATGAGTGGAAGTGAGAGTTTTGTGTGAAATATTTTAATTCTTCCTTTGTTTACTGGATATTGTAAAGACTCCTTAGTTTTACTCATTCACTCACTTTCATCATTAAACAAATATTTTTTGGAATCTTTTGAAAATTTCAATAACTTTTGGGGTACAAGTGATTTTTGGTTACATGGATGAATTGTACTGTGGTGAAATCTGAGCTTTTTAGTGCATTCATCCCTCAAGTAGTGTGCACTGAATTCAATATGTAGATTTTTACTCCTCACCTCCCTCCCACCCTCTTCTCTTCTGACTGAGTCTCTAAAGCTCATTATACCACTCCATAAGTGTTTGCGTACCAATAGCTTAGCGCTCACTTATAAGTGTGAACACGCAGTGGTTTTCCATTCCTGAGTTACTTCACTTAGAATGATGGCCTTCATCCTTCCTCTTTTATTGGAGACAACAGTCAACTGTGGCTCATTTGAGAGTAAAATTACCTCTTGTTCCCAAGTCATCAAAATAATTACGTGCCCCCATAACTAACACCATCTTAGGCATCATCAACATCATCAACAATCTTTACTAAATACCTAGATGTGCATGATACTGTTAGGTTTGACCTATCAGAAGGAACTATTTCTGGATCCCTGAAACCTGCCCAGAGCTTTCTTTGCCACTCAGAGAGGATGCTTGAAATAGAAAAATCGTTCACTTGGCTTTGTCAAGCAATCAGGCTTAGATCCCTGAAGTAGATACCCCTTTCCCTGACATTGCTGCTGTATGTTGTAGGAGGAAAGCACATATAAAAGGTGGTAGAGGAGGCATCTCTCTACTCTTGACCAAAGGACCAGGAATTTCCCAGCTCTGCAGTAACTGAACTCTCTAAAGAAGAACATGACTAATTCACATGAATATCACCTTCTTTAGCTTTCATAGAAGCCTCTAAAGCATGACACTTAATTGTTTTCTTATTAGTTCAAAATAAAACATGTTGAAGATATTACCATGGCTACTCCTTTAATTAATAAAAAAAAGCTTGTTGAGTTTAAAAACAACTAACTCTTTTCATATTCAAGTTACTTTTAGTAGCTATTATAAATTATTACCTTCCTTTACATCAGAAGTTTCTTATGACTAAAGGCCGAGCCAGCCCCCAAGATGCTCTTTAACAATGACTCTTATGTTTCTTTTGGTAAACTCATAATGTTAATTACACTGTGCAACAGATGGAGCGCCTTCCATCAAGGACCTCAATGCACCTTACATACGTCATGAGTCATCAAAGCCCTTCTGTAATGGAGGTAAATATCCATGGCCACAATTTTATAGTTAAAGAAGCACGAAGAAGGTAAGTGCTTTTGTTTTTTAAAGCCGAATATGTTTCTGTAAAACAATTTATCATTTAAGAAGGCAGGGAAACTCAGTGAATATTTATTGAACAAAGAAATGAATGAAATGACTCATCAGCAAGATTTGGTTCCCTCGCAATAAACACCTGAACGATATTAATTATTTTGATGAGTGAGGGGTAAGTAGATCAGAAGCTATCTACTGCTAGCTAATCAGTCGTTATAACGATTGGTGTAGAAAATGGGTACCTGACTACTATAGTGATAGAGCAAATCTAGATAATAAAAATGGCCACTTTTGTAACATGATACAGAAACACTGAAATTTAGAGCTGAAAGATTCTAAACATTGTCCAGTTAAGCACTTTAGCATTTTAGATGAGAAAATTGAGATCCAGAAATGTTAATAGGTGGCCTGCATGAAATCACTTAGCTTTTGAAACCTTAATTTAATTTAATACTTCTTCCTGTTTCAGACAGTATTTAATTGGCTTGGTCCCTCAGCTGGTTAGTGGCATTGATAACTAGAATCCAGGCTCCTGACCTTAAGCAATCCATCTTCCCACTAAATTTCATTAAAAAAAACTTTTACAAATGATTGTCTTCCTACACCCTAAGTATCATAAAAACCATATAAAGTGAAACTTGTTAGGAGGTTACTTTTGTTATACTTTTCTTTAATTGGTGGGGAATCTGATATTCAGGGAATTGAAGGGGATCAAGCAGGGTCTCATGGCTGATTACAGGCATACAGAGGCCTAGAATCCCCACTTCCCTTCATTTCCACTACTTCAGAATCTGGAACTTTCATCTGTTAATCAAGATACCAATAACCAAAACCACCTATATAATTTCATTCTGATTTTCTGCAATTTTCATTTACTAAAAGCAAATGAAAATAGACAAGGTAATATTAGGGATTTTAAAAATGAAAAAAAAGAAAGGTCCAGGACATATCATTAGGTCAGTAGTAATTGAAATTTCAGTCATTTATTTGATATCTTTCAAACCTGTGAATCCAGATAATGATTATAATTTATTCTAAGAACATTGAAGGATTATAAGATACCAAAGTGCTTACTGACTTTTCAGAGATTAAACTACTTCCTTGAAACCTTCAAGGCTGCACATTTTTTTATTTATGATGAAAACTGGCAACCACAGGCAAAATGTATAGTAATCCTCATTGGGAAAAAAAATCTAAAAAAAAAAGCCCATTTTTTTTTTTTTTTTTTTTTTTTTTTAGACAGGCAGAATCTAACTATGTTGCCCAGGCTGGTCTTGAACTCTTAAGCTTAAGCAATCCTCCCATCTTGCTCTCCCAAATTGTTGGGATTACAGGTGTGAGCCATTGTGCCCAGCCTACACATTGATTCTGAATCATCATTGATGACTAAGCGTTTCTAGCATTTTTATGTATTTTGAGTTTGCATCATCCCATTCTACAATCACAATTCTTTAATTAAATGGAGATCACCCAGTGAAACAGAAGAATGCTTGAATTAGTTTCCAGGACAGTTTTTGCTCTAATTTTACATAGCCTTTCCTCCTGTGGAAGTTAGCATGCAAAGATACACTTTGAACCACCTAGTCTATTTTTTTTTTTTAATATTCTAAAGTGAAAGCATCCATGTGGCACAAAACTCACAATATAATAACACTCTCCAGTTATATGGCATTTTTAACTGAAGTTGGTAAGGAGTCTGGGCAATTCTTTGGAGAGCCCTGTGAACGAGTGAAACAGACTCCTATTTCAGAGATGGAGAAGGTAAGGACTGGGGTGGAGGTGAGGAGGAGAATTGTTAAAGACTTTCCTTGAACGCAGTTCTCAAGTTGTCAAGTGCTCCTCGTATGTCTTCAACTTCAATGGCAGACACAGTAGAGCTAGGGAGGAAGTATTGGACTGTGATTCTGAAAATATCACCTCTAGATCTATTTTCTATGGCTAATATTTATTCTGCTGCCTTTACATCTCGTTTCCTTGACACACTTAAGCTTACCATATGAAAATGATTCCCTGTTACTATATGTATTGGAAATCATTCATAGAGCTTTGTATTACTCTGTTTATCTCTCTGTGTATACTAGGGTCTTTGAAAGGTTGTACTGTGGAATTTGTACCGTGAGTTGAATATTAATAAGATAAGGAGAAGAAATAAGTTTTCCCCTTCCTTTATAATCCCACAGTGGCCCTGTGAGCAGGAAAACCAGCTCACATGGGTAGGCCTAGACATCCCAGCTCTGCCCTCCGTATCCCATTAATACCTCATGACAAATAGAGGGGCTGCTTTATGACAGTTTTGGATTTTCTAAGTAAAATATTCAAGAAGTCAGCATCCTCTGCTTTAGCTGAGTGCTTTATTGGGGGAACTATGAAATTTTAGCCTGTTGCTCTTCTTTTACCTTTTTTTTTTTTTAAAGTATAGTTAAGGATTAGCAAAGACTTTTACCACAAGGAATAAAGCATTTCAAACTCCTTAAAGAGATACACTAATATTCTACTTTATTCCCGTATTTTGTAAGTACAAAAACTAATTTTTGTAGATTTTTTCCTCTGGCAGGCTCTTGTCTTCCTTTCCTTGTGTAGGCCCTTAACCTCAGTGTAAAAGAGGCAAATGATCTATACAAAAATATTTTAGATGTGTATATAAATGAAGTTTAGAATGAGAAAGTTGAGATGGGAAAATTGAGACTAAGGTTTCTTTTTATTTTTTCCTATAGCTGATTGATAGGTAAACTCAGAGGCCAATTTTTAATCAGTGGTTATTGTACTTTACATTCTTACACCTATCACACCATCTGAGAATATCCAAGTGTTTAATGGCAGTTGGAATGGAATCTTCACCACATCTTTTCAAATTAAATAGATGGCTTGAATTATCAGCCTCATTTGTTAGATAAAGAAAGGAGATTAATTGTGAATTACGTGAACCAAAGAACATTGGTAGCCTAACTAGTAACTGAAAGTCTAAGTTCAAGTTCTTGCCCTAAAAATTTGAATTCAGGTCAGTTCAACAAACTGGAAGGAGTCTCTACCATGTGCCATGCATAAGGCTGCCTAAACTTTGTAGTATAAGTTGGAAGGCAGAGTAAGGGTTAAATCAAGATTAGTGTTCAGGCCACTGACCCAAGCTTTTAAAATTATGACTGAAATTATATACTTTTCTGTATATTGTGTTCTGTAGTTGGAAAAAAATTATAGAGAGTGATGAGGCACCCAATAAATGCTCAGATATGGGAATGAAGTCAATAATTGGTAACTAAGTTATTTCAAAGCAAGATGAGAGTCAAATTTATTTCTAAGCAATAGGAATTTTGATATTTATTTACCAAAGCTTCTGAAAATTATTACAACTTCTAAAAGCCATTCTATCAATGATATTAACTGAATCTTTATCATATGCAAAGCATCATCCCAGGTGCTATGGGGATCCAGAAATAAGAATCCAAAGGGAAGCATTGAGCACTAGAAGCTAACATGGAATATGTGCTTGTGCAGAGTCATGACCTCTGGTTTACCAATTATGAAGTTTTAGCTCATTTTTCTACTTTACTCCCTCAATTGCTTTGGTTTATATAGCTTCCCGCTTTCAGTAGAATTTATATTATAGAATGCTCCAATTTACTATTTTATTGTATCTCTTTAGCATTCTTGAGATTGAAGCAATGCAGTTTTATGATCTCCATTACATAGACCACAAACTGAAGTTATTAAGAAGTTAAATGAATTTCAAGGTCAAGCAAAGAGCAAGGGTGAGACCTCTGTCTCCTGTCTGCCCCACTCATTTTCTTTTCACTAAACTGCCTTGCCTGAAGGACTATTTGAGCTTCCTAGTAAAAAGTTGAAAGGCACTTCATAATTTTTTCTTCAGTAAGCTTTCTCTTACTAAGATATTTTATTACACTATCATTACAATGAAAATAAGGAAATAAAAATACATCTCATCTCACTCACCCATTTTCCTCAATGATCTTCTATGCTGATACAGAGATTCAGAAATGAGATCATATCACATTAATTGCTATATCAAATAAATGTTGAGTGATTATTGTACTAACTGTAGAAATGACCATAAAATAATTTCACCCCTTTCTTATGGTATATATTGTCTGCTTCGATCATTTATTTATCACATTTCTTGTCTTCTGAATTAGGTTTTAGTTGCTGGGGGATAGAATCCATATCTGACCTACTTTTGTTTTAAATCTTCTCAGCACTTTGCACCACGAACTGAACAGAGAACAGAGAACCGTGCTCAATAAACATTTGCTTAATGAATGATTACTTCTGCTGAGGAAAACAAAACATGAACACGTTGGTGACAATGGATCAATTCTCTGCTTGCCTTCTCTCCCTCTTCCTTTCGTTTGAGCTCCCTGAAGGCTCTTGCTGGGTGTTTTCTCTCTCCAGTAGCATAGCTGGTCATTGAAAGCCTAACTTTAAGTCCTGGTCTCACACTTCTAGTGTCTCTCTTGTGGCTTCCTGGTTCCACACAAGTACTCCATAAATGTTTGTAGAATGAAGGCAGCAAGGAAGGAGGGAGGGGAGAAAGAGTAGCTAACGATGTGCTGAACAATTGTTGCATGCTCTCTAAGGGCTGAGAACTGCTTTAAATGCCTTATTTGCAAAGTCATTCACTCCCCTCAACATTGCTACTAAGTAGATTCAATCAGTAGCCCCAATTAAAACCAAACCACAGAGAGAGTTAAGTAGTTTGTCCAAGCTCACATAGCTAAGTGGTAAAGGCAGAGTTCAGACCCAGTGTTTTGTTTTTGTTTGTTTGTTTGTTTTGTCACTGAGTTATATTGTGTCTTGATATAGCCACCTGATTTTCAGTACAGCACAGGATAAAAGAGGGAAGGAAGGAAACAATGGTCACTAACAGAGCACCGGTAACAACCAACATGTTATAGTGGAAGAAGCCCTAGAGAAAGAGCCAAAAATCCTATGTCCCAATAAAAGTGTTTTCGTATTCAGCTAACTTCATCTAATGTCCCTGGACTTACTATTCTGATCTGCTAAATGGGTATAATTATCCTAGACCTGCCTTGCTTACAGTTGTAAATTTATGCAAACACAATTTGAAATTAAGTGTATAATGTGCTATGACTATGTAAGCTAAGTATTTTAACAGCTGTTATATACATATCACAGCACATTTTACCTGTTACTCTCAACAAATCTTCATATAACAAATATTAACTTTATTCAACTGAATAGAGGCACAAAATGAGCACCAACTAGACTTTGTTTAGATTCTGTGCAAATGCAGCTTGATAAAAATAGTTTTAACATAATCAAAGCTTTTTATATAAAGTTTTATGATGGAGCTGGATGGAGTCTCAGTTGAATATTGGACATATCGAGCATTACCCAATGAACTCACAATACAAGGGTGGAGGAAATGGTGGTTGTTGGTGGTGGGGTAAATATGTAATGAGAGAAAAGAGCTCCACCTGCTGATCAGCAGTGCGGCTTCCTACCACACCCTTGGAAGTCAGCCTCATACACAGTGGATCATAGCCTGTTCACTTTGGAAGATAACGTTAGGAACATAATTACCATCACCACACACACGCAAACGCGCAAAGCCTACCACTTACTGAGTACTTTTTTTTCCCCAGGCGATGGAAAGTTATTTCTGTTAATCCTAATACCCCGCCCCTGCCCCTGCCCTCGCCCCCGCCAATGGTAGTGATAGAGAAGAGCCTGAATCCAGGCCACTCGGCTCAAAGCCTGAATCTTCCATTTTCTAGGTGTGGCCTTGGGCAATACATTTCCCTGGGCCTTCATTTCTCCATTTCTAAACAGGGTTTATAATAACTTCTACCTCACTGGGTTGTTACAACGATTCAAGGAATCAACGTTTGTAAAGAATTTACAAAAATTGGCCGGGCGCAGTGGCTCACGCCTGTAATCCCAGCGCTTTGGGAGGCCGAGGCAGGCGGATCACGAGGTCAGGAGATCGAGACCATCCTGGCTAACACAGTGAAACCTCGTCTCTACTAAAAACACAAAAAAATTAACCGGGCGTGGTGGCGGGCGCCTGTAGTCCCAGCTACTCGTGAGGCTGAGGCAGGAGAATGGCGTGAACCCAGGAGGTGGAGCTTGCAGTAAGCCGAGATCGCGCCGCTGCACTCCAGCCTGGGCTGCAGAGCGAGACTCCGTCTCAAAAAAAAAAAAAAAAAAAAA
>NW_016809457.1:1604607-1618101 GCF_001698545.2 Rhinopithecus bieti
CAGGATGGTCTCGATTTACTGCCCTCGTGATCCGCCCGTCTCGGCCTCCCAAAGTGCTGGGATTACAGGCTTGAGCCACCGCGCCCGGCCAAGATAGATTTTTAAAAAGGAAAACAAGCTGTAGTTTACAAAACTTTATCACAGAACTCTTAAAAGGGAAAGTCAGGAGTCGAACACGGACTGTCTGACCCCAGTGCCTATGCTCTTAAGCACCAGGCTATGTAGCTTCTCAATACGTGACTATGATGAAATACAACCTAAAAGAACTAAGGACATGTCCTCGAGTTAGTTACAGGAATGATGATTTACTATTTGAATTACATCAAGTTTAGCTCTTTCCATTATTTTATTTCTTATGTTGAATTCCTAATCATTGCCCCCCCAACCCCTTAGCTTCAGCCAATTGTTGCTACAAGAATTTTCAGAAAACATAGCCATAATGGCGCCAGATGACGGCAATCATGAAACACTTCTCTCTTTATTTTTCTTATCATTTTGATGGTCTTTCCTAAGCACCTCCTTGCCACTGCTTGCAAATTTCTCATTTCAAAGTTCTGTCTCAACTGGATTGTTAAAATCACATATCCAACTCCTGATACAAAGGCATGTAGTAGTAATGATAATCTGCTCACTATGTTGAGGCTGCTTATGGGAATCTTCATGGTCCAGAGAAATCATAAAGAAAAGACTTCATGTTTAACACAGTGTCGAATTGGCTCCAACTGCTGAGGTAATGACTTTAGACTCATTGGAGAAATTTGGAATTTGGGTTGAAGGGTGGGACATCCTGCTTTGAGTTGACTGATGATTCCTATCTGAGAGAAGCGGAGAGTCTAAAGGTAAGAGGAATTATTGGAGAAAAGTTCTGAGCATCAGTAACTCCAAACTGAAGCTGAAGAAGAGACAAAGCCAAAGAGGGCCATCCACATACAGCTTCGTTTCCCACCTAATGTCAACATATTACAAGACGTAGTCACAATTTAGTGATATGGGAAGTGGAATAAAATATTTATTTGGAGAAATGACTGTAAATTTATTACACCATTTTAAGTATAATTGGATTTGTCTGTATTTTACATGGCCTTTAAAAATTTTGTTAAGCACCCAAAAAGAAACAAAGATAATTAAAATATTGGGAAATAGAATAGATGAAGAAAAGTTAAAGGGCTGTGGAAAATGTCATTTGAAAAGAAAGCAATTAGGGATAACTTCAGTGTTTTCAAGTCTATGGAATGTTATTTATTACAGAACCAAGTATCTGTTCTCTATTTCCATAGAGATCAGAAATAGAAATGGGCTTAAGTTGCCGCAAGAAAGCTTCTGTTTACACACAAGACAAAACTTCTTGATTAAACTCTAGAACTTACTAGGGAGGGAAATTGTGGGTCTTTGCTCCAGGAAATCTTTAAGAATTGAAGAGGTAAGCCCTGGGTAATCTGATGTGGTGTTGGGTTAAAGCAGAAGGCTTAACTGGAATTTCTTTAGGTCTCATCTAGTACTTAAATGCCATGATTGCATAAATAAGAATTTGTCCACAAAGCAGGAAGGAAGCAGACAGAACAACCAGGCATGGTTCATTTAGCAATGCAGTTGCTATTTCTGAGGGAAGATTTCTGGAAATCTGTTTTGAAGTAGAGTTACAATGTCATAGCCAAAACCTTGTGACCAACTTAGAAGGCAGACATTCACTTTTTTAAAGCCTTACTGATAGAGTCAACTTAAGTAACAAAGGACATAGTTACAATTTTCCTTTTGTGTCAGAATTTATGACCATTTTGAGAGTGCCTGTGTATCTACAAAATAATTCATGTTATAATAAATAGAATATTTTAGATGAATTTGTCTGACATTGCTATAATCTAGGCAGTTGCTTTTTGGTAGTTTTCTGATGGTTGTTCTTAAAGGGAAATTAAAAGCTGATGTCAGTGTATGAGGGTGATGGTAAGGCATCCCCCCAAATTTTGAAAATAAGGTGCTCTTTTTTAAAACATTAACTTTCCATGAAGTTATAATTGCAAAATTTTTACACAGTGGATATGATTAGCCATCTATATAAGGTGAATGGAGAATTTGGGAAATACCGTCATTTCAGTTTAGGTAAACAGAGGAATATGAGAAAGAAAGACTGGAATGTGATTGTAACTTTGTACTCAGTTTGTGGAAACTCAAACATATGTTTCCTCTCCTGACTTGGAGGAAACATCTCTGATAACAAGGCTCATCAACTACGGAGGCTTAGAAAATGTTGAGTCACAGAAGCCAAAACTCTCAGGGGAGACTTGGCAACACTCTCCTCTACTGGCTGAGGATCTCATGCTATTTAAGATCAGCTCAGTCCTCCATTCTGATTCCCTCCATGCTCTTCACCATGCAACCTTCAACCTTCAGATGATTTGCCTTTCCACGTGGCTTGATGGTGGGAGAAAGTGTACTGATCTTCAACCTTCCTGACAGTTGAATTTCTTTATATATATGTGTGTGTGTGTGTATATATATGTATATATATATGTATATGTATATAATTTCAATAGCTTTGGGGGTACAAGTGGTTTTTGGTTACATGGATGAAATATACATGATGAATTCTGAGATTTTAGTGCACCCATCACCTGAATAGTGTACATTATATCTAATGTGTAGTTTTTCATCCCCAGCCCCTTTGCCACTCTCCCACTTCTGAGTCTCTAAATTATATCACTCTGTATGCCTTTGCGTACTCGTAGCTTAACTCCCACTTATAAGTGAGAATATATGGTTTTTGGTTTTCCACTCTTGTGTTACTTCACTTAGAATAATGGCCTCCACCTCCATCCAAGATGCTGCAAAAGACATTATTGCATTCCTTTTAATGACTGAGTAGTATTCCACGGTGTGTATATATATATGTATCACATTTTCTTGATCCACTCATTAGTCAATGGGCACGTAAGTTGGTTCCACATTTTTGCAATTGTGAATTGTGCAGTTATAAACATATGTGTGCACGTGTCTTTTTCATATAATAACATCTTTTCCTTTGAGTAGATACCCAGAAGTGGGATTGCTGGATCGAATGGTAGATTTACCTTTAGCTCTTCAAGGAATCTTCACACCTGACAGTCAAATTTCTCATAGTAAATGATTTATAGATCAGCTCCTATGAGCTGAGTTCACGTAAATCTACACATGAGAGATGGCTTGCCCATTGGCAGGCTGGTATGAGGGGTCTGAATCTATAAGTTTCATATCATAGTTTTTTTTTTTTTTTTTTTTACAGTGAATGCAAACGAGGATTGTATAAGCAGTCTCTCTCTCTCTCTCTCTCTCTCTCTCTCTCTGTGTGTGTCTCTCTCTCTGTCTCATTGCTTGCCCTCCTCAAGTTGAAACAAAAATATTATTTTAAAATATTTTCCATTCAAGTAATGATTCTTCTCCAGCTCACACAGATGAGATCTCCCTTCCTAGCCCTAGAAGGTGGAGGTGATGGGATTGGGTTATGCCTTCGTAGAAGGAGGTACCGAGAGGCTCTCAAGCTGTGCAGCAAGAATAGTTCTCATGTGAGAACAGTGGTGGGGTTGATGACTCACAGGAGCACCAGCCACATTTAATAGACACTTTGTACTTCAATCATTTTGAAATGTTAACAACTCCAATATTCATTTTGACACATATTGGTAGTTTCCTGCATTGCTTTCCAGTGAGTCAATAGAAAGGCTTTGTCTACATGACTGGTAAGAATACGGTTCCATATATCATAAAACTGTGTAGATAAATGTGTATTGGTTTTAGATAGTCATGGATTTCCCAACTCTTAGACCAGCACTCTAGTGAATCTCACTACCACACTACCTCTGGTTGTGACCTTATCAGATTTCATAAGCTGAACAGGCTTTGGCTGGGACAATTTGTGAATGGCAACAACCCAAAGAAAACCAGGTGCTACAGGAAGTGGAATGGGTGATTCAGTCAGGTGCATTCTTTCTTATGATTCAGGCTGACCCACTAACTAATCATTGTGAGTGGGCACTCTGCTCTCAGGGGTGCTTGTGAATAAGACGTATAGTGAAGGTCTTAATCACTTTTGCTGACTGAAAAGCTTTCACAGAGATTGTTTTTCAGAATTTCAAAATGGAGAAATCAATTCTATTGTGGTAATAAAAGTTATTGGTAATCCCATTGTGGATATGCTATATGCTCTATTTCCTATCTTTACTCAATATTGCAATGTGCAATATGTTATTAAGTACCTAAGGCATTTTGATTCAGCACTATGTTTGCATTTGGCAAATTTGTATTTATTCTTTTTTTGTTTATTAAGTCTTTGAACTTTAAAGTAATATACAAGTAAAGTTACTTGTTTATTTCATTTATGTTCTCTTTGCAGGATTCAATAAGAACTAACAAATAGAAGCAATAAGTTAATAAATGAGAATACTGAGGCAAGAAGAAAATACAACTAAGAAATTAAGGCAAACATAAATGTTAAGGTTGGCATCTATTATAGCTCATATATAAAAGACAGTTATAGCAAAACCATCTTGCCTAATTCAGAGGAGAAAGTGTCATTATTAAGCTCTCACTGTTTGCCATGAGACAGATCTGACTGGCCTCTCAACTCTGCTATTTACTCTGTCACCTTGGGGACATGTGAAATGACAATAGGAGTTATATCTACTCTCAAGAGTTTTTAGTGAGTATTAAAGGAGATTGCTCTGAGAAATGTATAGTGTGATGCCTGGTACATAGTAAGGTTTATCAAATGGTAATTATTTATATTATGATAATGATTATTACATTAATTTCCATAAATTTGTGATTGAAGAGTTCCCAGTTGCCTTTGAAAAAAAAAAAAAAAGCTTTAATGTGACTCAGGTGCCTTTTAAAATATATACATGTCCTTCTGACGATCAGAGGGGACGTGACTTCAGCGGGTCTTGGAGCATATGACATTGTTCATGTCCATTGTCTTCCTAAGCCACAGAGCAGGATCCCTCAGTGATGGCTCGATCTGCTTCAGGGTCCTGCTATAGTTTAAGCCTCCCTTGCCTTCATCACTTCCAGCTTTTCAATGGTGATATGTATGCCTCCTAAAGGCTTGGATGGCCAGTGCAGGAATCGGTTAACAATGTATTTGTTCATTTTATGAGCAATGTGAGTATGTAGGGAAATTTTCTGGTTCAGCTTCACTCAGAGGTGAATAGGAGATCCACTTGCCTTGGCTGCTCCTCACTGCTCGTGGTCTGGAGAAAATGGAATGTTCCCAGGGCTTTGACAAAGACCTTGTACAACCTGCAGCATTCTTCACCTAATCCCTCAGTCTCTTCTTCCTTAGGAGGAGCTGCTTCTGACTCACTGCCACAGGCACAGCCACCTACAGTGCTTACTTAGAGTGACACTTTGATCCTACAATGCAAGAATCATCTTAATGACGCTGCAGCTGCCCTAGGCAGGATGGCTACTCACTATCTATTTGGGAAAATAAAGATCTGCCAAGGAAGGTACATTCAAGGAGGCCAGGGGCTGGCTGTAGGGAAGGAAGAAGGGGCTTCACTGTCCTTTGTTTTTTGTTTTGTTTTCTTTTTTGAGATGGAGTCTTACTCTGTCACTCAGGCTGGAGTGCAGTGCCATGATTTCAGCTCACTGCAACCTCTGCCTCCTGGGTTCAAGCAGTTCTCCTGCCTCAGCCTTTCAAGTAGCTAGGACTACAGAGACGCACGACCATGCCAGGCTAATTTAGGTAATTTTAGTAGAGACAGGGTTTCACCATGTTGGCCAGAATGGTCTAGAAATACTGGATTAAAGTGATCTGCCCACCTCGGCCTCCCAAAGTGCTGGGATTACAGCCGTGAGCCATTGTGCCGGGCCTTCACTGTCCTTTCTAAAAATATTTCATTACATTAAGAAAAAAATTAATTATAAGTAGTATTTATTTATTGAGAACATCTACTACAAGAAAAGAAATTATTCTTCAAAAGGATCTTTTGAAGGTACCCATATTTTCCTTCTAACATTTCTTCTTAAAATAATTTAAGTAAATTCAAAACTAGTAGAACTTTCCGTATGAAAATAGGTCAGATGTATTTGGGGTGAGAAGCCTAGTTCACATTTCTGAAACGAGCTCATCAAGTGGTCATTTACATTTCCCCAGCATCTTTTATGAACCTTTGCCCCGGATAGATATTCAATTAGGTAGAGTACCTGAACTGCTCACATAATATTTCTGAACTGGACTTGTTTGTCCTAGTAAAGTCTTACCTTAGTAAATTCAGATCTTACATTTCAAACTTTTCTATAGTTTCTAAACTTGTTCTCTTCTCAAATTACTGAATATGATTACTTTTGGTGGGCTCTGGAGTCAGCCTAGGTTCAAATCCTGGCTCAAACACTGACTAGCTGTATAACATTAAGCAGGTCATCTCATCTTTCTAATCCAAAATTTTCTCATCTGTAAACTGAGTATTAATATGAAATAATAAGATTGTGAAGAGTAACACATGTCAATTGCTTAACGCACTGCTTAGCATATAATTCATATGAGCTACTACTGTTATTACAGTCATTATTTCAACACTAAATGATAACTTCAGAAGTGATCAATTCAAAGGATATGAATACATAATTTACAAAAGAAAAAAATTCAAGAGGCATATGCATTTATGAAGAAATACTTAAATTAACTAAAAGTGAGATAATGCAAATTAAACGTTGATAGATAATTTTACTTATAGAATTGGAAAAAACTTTTGAAAATGATCATCTTCTACTTTGGCAAAAGTACGGTTAAACAGGTGGGTACTCGGAGACCTAGGCGTGAACTCTAAATTGGTGTAGGCTTTTGATAATGCAATTCAATATGTATCGTGTTTTAAAAGGCTTCATACTCTTCAACCTTGTAACTGGATGAGTCCTTTAAGGATACAGTGATGCTGTCAAGGATTTTTATTAAACCATAATATATTAATAATAATAAAATGAAACTAATGTGTGAAAGTGGATGAATGTTAAAATATAGCAAGGGACATTATAAAGTTTTAAAATACTACTCTCAAAGAACATTTAAGATTAGGAAAAAAATACTTCTAATATATTACAAAACTGAATAGAGTATTGTGTATGATCCCCCTTTGTTATTTACGTACATATATAACATACACCTATCACTGATGTCTTTTAGACATCTCCACATGGATAACCAATAATCATCTCAAACTTTACGTGTCTACATTCAGATTTTTAAATTTCTAGCCATAAATTGTTAAATCTGTTTCTCCGCTAGTCTTCCCCATCTAGATAAAGGGAAACTTCATCCTTCCAATTGCTCAAGTCAAATATCTGGGGGTCTGTTTTGATTTCTTTCTTTCCTTCATACCCACATTCAATCCATTCACCTCTCCTCTCAAAGCATCCAGAATCTGATCCCTTTCCATGATCCCAACTTCTTCTCTGGCTCCCGCTTCCATCCCCTCCTGCCTATAGGTGACTGCAGGGATCTCTTAACTGGGATCTTTGCACCAGCCCTTCCTCCCTCCATTCTTTTTTCTCAGCACAACAGCCAGAGACAGAGGGAGCCTTTAACATACATCAAATCATGTCACTTCTCTGTTCAAAAGCCTCCAAAAGCAAAGTCAATTCTGTGTATTGACCTGCAAAAGCCTTCCTGATTGACGTTCTGCTGTCTCTCTGAACTTATTGCCCACCACTCTTCTCAAACTTTCAATTTCGCCAGGCCCAGTGGCTCACACATGTAATCCCAGCACTTTGGGAGGCTAGTCGGGCAGATCACCTGAGACCGTCCTGGCCAACATGGTGAAACTCCATCTCTACTAAAAATACAAATATTAGCCAGATGTGGTGATTTGTGCCTGTAATCTCAGCTACTTGGGAGGCTGAGGCAGGAGAATCGCTTGAACCCAGGAGGCAGAGGTTGCAGCAAGCCTAGATCATGCCACTGCACTCCAACCTGGGTGACAGAGTAAGACTCTGTCTCAAAAGAAAAAAAAGAAAGAAAAAGAAAACAACAACAGCCACAACAACAAAAACCTCGGTTTCAGCCCCACTAGCCCCTTGTGTCGCTAATTCTCACCAAACACCTTCTTTTTCTTTCCACCCACACTTAACCTCCGCCTGGAATGCTCCACATGGCTGGTGCTGTCACCTCCTGGAAGTCTTCGCCTAAGGGCCATCTCCTTGAGTGCATACCCATGTTTAAAGACATTCCAGTCTCACCCCAGTATTTCCTCTCTCCCTTAGAAAGCTCCCCCGCAACCTTTTTTTCTTAATAGCACTTAGGAGCAAGTGACTGGTTTTCCTTATTCATCCTTTCTCTCTCCAGTAGAATGCAAGCCCTTTGAGCTGGGGACTTTTTCTTTTTGCTCACTGTTGGATCTTCATTACTTAGAACAGTGCCTGGCTTATGTGGTGAATGAAAACATACATATTTGTTGATTAAATAAACAAATGGGCAAGCACATGATACATGTCTAGATAAATTTAGTGTTTTTTATTTTCTCTTTTAAACTCTTCTGTACTTAAATTTTCTAAATTGACATTATTTTTCCATCTTTATTATCAGAAAAAAACCCACAATCAATGTTACTCTTTTTTATTTTTAACGTGGTAATTACTGGTATTTATGGGCTAACTGAATGTATGAATCTTCCAGCCTTTCTGTATTTTGGATAGCTCACATGAGGGACAAATCATCTTGATAAAGGATGAACTTCTTTGCTTTTCTGTAACTCTCATTTCCTCTTTTTCATAGCATTGTTGAAAATACCGTATTTTCTGCATTTTCTAACTCTGAATCAGCATTAGGCTGGTGGGCTAGCTCCTTGCCCACTCTTTCAACGTATTATTACTACTACTATTGCCACTACTTTAATTATTTGCTATTAGTGGCCTTTTTTCTGTCTTTTCTCTCCGTTTCTTCCTAGCACATCAGATCCTGTTCTGATCCCAGTTCTGAGGTCAGTGCATCTGTGTACCTCTATGTACACTGGAAGAGCATTAATATCTATAGGGCAGCCCAGGTTCTGGGAACCTGGTCACGTCATCTTACGTATCTTATATCTATTCATCCTCAGAGTAGCCCTCTTTAACAGCTATTATTACTCCACATGACAATGGGGAAACTGAGGCCGGGAGCTTGAGGAACTTGTCAGAAGGCACACAGCTAGGAAGTGGCAGAAAGCAAATGTCTTGACTTCGAAGTCCTCACTCTTTCTATTTTTCGTAATGGTTGCCTCCCAGCTCTAAAATTTGTTTATTTCTTCATTTATATACTCTGTCTTTTCAGAAAGGATTTGAGAGAGATGACACATTTGTTATTGTTTCTAAGCTCTGGCTTCTGCCTCCATACTGCTTAAGCCCAGAAGATTGAGGAGGATGGTGTGGGCTGGAGGTGGACTGTGGGAGAAAGCTCTTCCTGTCACCAGAACCCTTTCTTGTCACCAAGTGGCCCACTTGCAGCAGACTCCAGGATGTCCCAGCCAGGGGAGTGTTGGAGTTGTTTGTCATCGGGTGATCCCAGGCTTAGCTTGGTGAGTGTAGTTTGTTTGGTAACTAGTATAATAGTAGGCGGTCTTTGATCTAGAGCTTTCGTTAGTCCTTTAGTGATTCTTTTCTTTGGCAAATTATTTTTTCTTTTGAACTCTTTTGAAAATGTCATATATATTCTTATTCAATCTATTTTGTGGTGAAAACTCCACAACTTTTAAGAAGAGAAGAGGATGTTAACTAACATCTGCAGAATAGCACTTTAAATGTATTATCTTTTTTGATATTCACAAATGCTAGTGAGATAGATCTCATTATCCTTTTTTGATAAAATAGATGAAGGAATCTTGGTAGAAGAAAATTATGTAATTTACCTAACGGGGGCTTTAAGATTTATTTGTTTTCTACCTATGAACTCATTCTACTATTACATATGCAAATATTGAGAGATTGGACTGCAGCTCTGACACTCGTGGCCTTTAAACAAAAAGGACTCATGGTATAGTTACAGAATTTGAGGCTGCAGAGGATAATGGCAATATTCCAGCCAAGTAGAGAAAGGCAGCCCAGTTTCCCGGGCTTTAGGGGGGTGCTCTGAGCATTGGTATGTTATTGATACATCTATCTGTGACTTATTTTTTGTAATTTGAAACCTGTTTGTAGAGGAATATCAAGACACTGGTATTCCTCACCAGTATTAACATTACCAAGTCCCCTTACTGTATAAACCTCTGTCTAAAATGTTTAAATATTGATTTGTCGAGGGGCAACATGGGGGTTAACACAGAGCTTTCTTAGCTCCTTTTCTGATTTTGACTGATACAATTCTATTGCTTAATTTCCACTGAGATTATACATTATTCACGCTATCTCACTTACCTAGAATGTGATTTTCCAAGAGTTGCTTGTACTTAGGAAGAATCAAGTTAGTCTCTGACGGTATCTAAGGGGCTTCAGAAGTAAACTAGTTCCTCCAGTGTCAGGAAACTGTGAGTCATCTCAACTCTCATGCTTTCTGACTCTGAATGAAGAAGGGCAATGTTCACATAGAAACCGTATAATTTGTCACGTTAAGAACAGACTGATCTTGTTCTAATGCTCTTGCAGAGCTCCAGATATCCTTATATAAGGAGAAATTTTCAGAAATTAATAAAATGAAGTTCAGCCTTATGGAATGTGACTAATACATCTGAGATAAGTGACTCAAACACTAGAAGAGGGAGATACTTGCAGTTTTAGCATTAAACAATTTTGAGTTACTTGAGTTTTTTTTTTAATCATCAGAACTCATTGTTTTCATATTTGAAACATGAGAAAATTTCTTCACTTTGTAGATTTAAAAGAAACTCATTGGACAGAAATAGACCAAAAATTTAGTCCTTAGAAGATAATATTTTAGTAGTATTATCTCGTAAAGAGTAAATACTTGATGCAACTGTTTGCATATTGACCTCAATGCATGATTTTAAACCCATGATAATTTCCCAAGATAATTTTCTAATGTCCACATTTCCCTGAGTGCTTAGTGCCACTCCCAGACATGTCTATGTGTCATTAAGTCTGCAGGCCTGAGGGGACAAGTGTGTGCACAAGTGCATGCCTAGGTAACAGGAGCCCTTCAGTGATGTCAGATGTGCTGAACATTGGAAACGGGAAATGTTCTGTTTGATGACCTTTGCCAAATTGCAAAGTGCAAACTGGCAAAGTGAGTTTCATCACTCAGAATCTCAGTTTTGGAGATAGCAGAGATACATTACTATCTAGTTAAATCCCTCATCAAATCAAGAAATAAAATGAGGTGTCCAGGCTGTGACTCATGCCTGTAATCCCACCACTTTGGGAGGCCAAGCCAGGTGGATCACCTGAGATCAGGAGTTTGAGACCAGCCTGTCCAACATGGTGAAACCCCATCTCTACTAAAAATACAAAAATTAGCTGGGTGTGGTGGCCTGTGCCTGTAGTTGGGAGCTACTTGAAAGGCTGAGGCAGGAGAATTGCTTGAACCCAGGAGGAGATTGCAGTGAACCGAGATCACGCCACTGTGCCCTGGCCTGGGTGACATGACAGAGTGAGACTCTATCTCAAAAAAAAAAAAAAAAAAAAAAAAAAAAAAAAAAAAAGTAGTGAAATTGAAATGAGGATTTTCTTATGGAATATATCTATCTTTTCATAATTACACACTTAAGACATTTCTACCCCTCCACACTGTGTTCAGTACTCATTGCTCAGTACATGATTTCTAACTAAATATTTGTAAATGACTGAATAGATGAATGAATGAATGAATGAATGAATGAATGAATGAATGCATGAGTGAGTAAATGATAGAATGAGTCTCAGAAGGATCGTGCAAGCACGTGCCAGGAAAAGAAACCCAGGTGTTTCTTATTTTTCCATTTTCTAGTCCCTACAAGTTCTCTTTAGGTGAGCTAATCAATTCATTATCTTTTAATCCTTAAACCCTATTTCTGGACACACCACATATTCTTAGCTGAACTAGGCCCTTTTCTTCCCCTATTTTCACCTCTTCCCCAAAGCTTTGCTGGGTAACTGGAAAAAAGGTGATTTCTTCCTCAACCGTTCTTTGTCTGAACATGCAGCAATGCATGAGTCACTCTTCACTCCTAAGACACAATAGAGCTTTCCATGGCTTGTATTTGCTATAAATATTTACTGCCCTGATCTCTGATTTACTTAATATTAACACAATTGTCTGGGTAGCCTTAGACCTTTGGTATATATACTAGTCTTAGTATTTGTCTGAGATATCAAACTACATTAGGGTTCTAAATTTGGCAAATATGGAATCCATTCCAATTGAGGTTACTGGTGAAGTTGAAAACACTGTCATTTTTTTCTGGAATAATAGGTATTGTTCTAGAGAATGTCTGTCTGTCTATCTACTTAAACTCAAATCCCTCTAACAATCTTATGGGGTAGTAGCTGAGACTTCGAGAAATGAAATGACTTTTAGAAAGTACTAAAGCCAATATTTAAACTGAGATTGGTCTGTCTTTTCAGGCCAATTTGTGCCCACCACATCACACACTCCCCTCTTCCCATCCCATAATCATGGAGAGCATTTAAAGGCATCAGAACCATTAAATACAGACTACCATGTCTAACAGGGCAGAAAATTTCTGCTCCATTACTCCTTCTAGCCTTTAGGTTCTGAAGGCATAGTGACCATGAGAAGACAATAATAGAGAAAGTTATTCTCTGGCTATGTCTATCAGACCAGTTTATGGTGTCACCAAATGAGAATAAAGAGAAATGACCTCTTCATATTTCTCAGAATCAAGGTTTATTAATCTCCCCTCCACAGCTATGAGGATGCTTTATTTTTTTTTTATTTTTAAAAATTTTATTATACTTTAAGTTCTAGGGTACATGTGCACAACATGCAAGTTTGTTACATATATATACATGTGCCATGTTGGTGTGCTGCACCCGTTTTCTCATCATTTACATCAGGTATCTCTCCTAATGCTATCCCTCCCCTCTACCCCCACCCCACAACAGTTCCCAGTGTGTGGTGTTCACCACCCTGTGTCCAAGTGTTCTCATTGTTCAATTCCCACCTATGAGTGAGAACACGCAGTGTTTGGTTTTCTGTCCTTGCGATAGCTTGCTCAGAATGATGGTTTCCAGCTTCATCCATGTCCCTACAAATGACATGAACTCATCCTTTTTTGTGGCTACATAGTATTCCATGGTGTATATGTGCCACATTTTCTTAATCCAGTCTGTCGTTGATGGACATTTGGGTTGGTTCCAAGTCTTTGCTATTGTGAATAGTGCCACAATAAACATATGTGTGCATGTGTCTTTATAGCAGAATGATTTATAACCCTTTGGGTATATACCCAGTAATGGGATGGCTGGGTCAACTGGCATTTCTAGTGCTAGATCCTTGAGGAATTGCCACACTGTTTTCCACAATGGTTGAACTAGTTTACAGTCCCACCAACAGTGTAAAAGTGTTCCTATTTCTCCACATCCTCTCCAGCACCTGTTGTT
>NW_016809457.1:1618203-1627512 GCF_001698545.2 Rhinopithecus bieti
TTCTCCCATTCTGTAGGTTGCCTGTTCCTCTGATAGTAGTTTCTTTTGCTGTGCAGAAGCTCTTTACAGTTTAACTAGATCCCATTTGTCAATTTTGGCTTTTGTTGCCGTTGCTTTTGGTGTTTTAGACATGAAGTCCTTGCCCATGCCTATGTCCTGAATGGTATTGACTAGGTTTTCTTCTAGGGTTTTTTATGGTTTTAGATCTGACACTTAAGTTTTTAATCCATCTTGAATTAATTTTTGTATAAGGTGTAAAGAAGGCATCCAGTTTCAGCTTTCTACATGTGGCCAGACAGTTTTCGCAGCACAATTTATTAAATAGGGAATCCTTTCCCCATTTCTTGTTTCGTCAGGTTTGTCAAAGATCAGATGGTTGTAGATGTGTGGTATTATTTCTGAGGGCTCTGTTCTGTTCCATTGTTCTATATCTCTGTTTTGGTACCAGTACCATGCTGTTTTGGTTACTGTAGCCTTGTAGTGTAGTTTGAAGTCAGGTAGTGTGATGCCTCCAGCTTTGTTCTTTTGGCTTAGGATTGTCTTGGCAATGCGGGCTCTTTTTTGGTTCCATATGAACTCTAAAGTCGTTTTTTCCAGTTCTGTGAAGAAAGTCATTGGTAGCTTGGTGGAGGTGGCATTGAATCTATAAATTTCCCTGGGCAGTATGGCCATTTTCATGATATTGATTCTTCCTATCCATGAGCATGGAATATTCTTCCATTTGTTTGTGTCTTCTTTTATTTCATTGAACAGTCATTTGTAATTCTCCTTGAAGAGGTCCTTCATGAGGATGCTTTAATTTTTTCTTAATTCAGCCCAGAATATCAGGTTGAGGTGGGAAATTCAGGGCCATTGGTCAGTTGTATCTGAAAGGCATCCACCTATTCTTTTGACACTTCCATTCTTTTTCCAGTGGAAGCAAAAGACATATAACTCCTGCAAGTTAAACTGTGACCAACAGCAAAAATTGGTTTATTTATCCATCAACAAGCATTTATTGAACTATACTATGAGGACAACATGAAATATTAGAATAAAAGGTAGACAGTGATAAATAGTTTAAAGAACATGTAGAGATGGAGGTTTAGAAGAGACAGGAATTACAGTTGGGGAAGAGAACCTGAAAGACTTCCTGGAGAGCATGGTGTTTGCACTGGATCTTAGTAGTTTGGGAAAGGAAAGGAGCCTAAGTGGAAATTAGTATGAACGGAAGGAGTGGGGACCAGGTTACAGAAAGGAAATAGCTAGTAAGCTAGTTTGAATGGAAGACTTTTAAAGAAAAGAAGTGGAGAATAAGGAAAGAGAAGGTTAAGTACCTTCTGGAAGACAGGGACCACATGTCTGACAAGATTGCTTTATGAGGGTTCAGTATATTTTTGGGGGCAAGCTCAATCTCACAAACCACAAGAGTAGATCAAAATGTCAGAAAAATATACGCAGGACTTGGTGATGATGGTAGTGGTAGTGGTGACGGTGGTGAAGGTGGTGGTGATAATGACAGAAGTGATGCAAATTTTGGTGATCTGGTGACAGGGATGACAGAAGAGGAAGAGGATGTTCAGCAGGAAAAGCAGGTTATTTGAAAAGAAATGGAAAACTCTTTTTTTTTTTTTTTTTGAGACAGAGTTTTGCTCTTGTTGCCCAGGCTGGAGTGCAATGGCACGATCTCAGCTCACCGCAACCTCCACCTCCCAGGTTCAAGTAATTCTCCGCCTCAGCCTCCCAAGTAGCTGGGATTACAGGGATGTGCCACCACACCTGGCTAATTTTGCATTTTTAGTAGAGATGGGATTTCTCCATGTCGGTCAGGCTGGTCTCAAACTCCTGACCTCAGGTGATCTTCCCACTTCGACCTCCCAGAGTGCTGTGATTACAGGCATGAGCCACCACGCCTGGCCGGAAAACTCACTTTTTAAAAAATAACATTACATAATTGCTGAAAATGTATCCTAGTCTATGTAAGGAATGCAGCATCGACTATGGTATTAGGTATGGAGGGAAACCATGAAATTGCTAATTCAGTAGATTTCATATTTAGCTAAGCTAATTAAAGAAGGCATTCTATTTAATTATTTAAGTGATTAAATTAAATCACCCAATTTAATGAGAGTGATTAGGCCTCTTTCAAATGAAAGAAAACCCAGTTAAAAATAAGTAAAATTGGTAACAAGGAAATAACCTAACATATATAATTAACCTGTAGAACTTAGTGTCATAGGATTGAATTAATGATAGTATTTATTAAAGTAGAACTGTAAGATTGTAAAAACATTTGGCACTTACATGAATAATCAATGTTATTAGTATCTAATATCCCCAGAGATAAGTATCATTATCATTTGTTAATTTCACTTAAGTGCTGAAATATACATTCTATAGCTTGCCCAATGAATATGAGAATTTTATATTTTATAGTCTTGAGTTAATTAGGAGCTACATAAATTCTGTAGAACATCATTGAAATAAATGGAATCAATATGACAACTAATCAGTGTTTTTGCTGCCAAGATGAGTGTTCTTTTTTCAAAATCCTTATTAGTATTATTTCAAGCAGGATTTCAGTGTTCTTATGATAGCTTCCATTACTTCCCTAGGGAAACTCTTCCATAAAATAATACTTGTTTCTGTCTAACAACTTTTTTCTTTCTTTTTTCTTTTTTTGAGACAGGGTCTCACTCTGTTACCCAGGCTGGAGTGCAGTGGTGTGATCTCGGCTCACTACAACCTCTGCCTCCTGGGCTTAAGCAATTCTCCTGCCTCAGCCTCCCAAGTAACTGGGATTACAGGCACATGCCACCACGCCCAGCTAATTTTTGTATTTTTAGAAGAGACGGGGTTTCTCCATGTTGCCCAGGCTGGTCTTGAACTCCTGACCTCAGGTGATCCACTCCCCTCGGCCTCTCAAAGTGCTGGGATTACAGGCGTGAGCCACCGCGCCCAGCCCCAACTTTTCGTTACTTGCAGTCTTCTTCTTTCTCTCTCTATCCATCAACTATGTCTCACTACTAGATACACATTTTCAAAAACTGCAAATTCTCATCCAAGTCTTAGATAAATTTCCTCCTGCTAATATTTTGGGTCCATTTCTCCGTCACCTTCTCACATTTATGTATTAGTTTGACAAGTCTTTTTGGAACAGCTACTTACCACACCAGCAGGTAGTTTGAAATGGCAAAGAGGACAATGGCTTTGGAATCTGATAAATTAAGGTTTGAACTTTGGCTCTGGTATGTAACAGCTAGTGACCTTGAACAAGTTGTTTCACCAGCTTGAGCCTCAGTCATTATCTGTAAAAGGGATGGAAGGATGAAAACGCTTCCCTAGCAGGATTCTTATGAGGATGTGAGAGAATGTCTAGTATCTGGAACATGGCGGGCACTCATTCTGTAGCAAGTGCACTGGGCTACTTTAGTTTTGCACTACTGTGTCATAGGAGACAACACAGAGCAAAATGTCTTTTAGCTCTTCCCCATTTTTGCTGATTCTTCTTGTTTTCTATCTGTTTTACTTCTGGATCTCATTTCATGCCTAACTAAACTCCGATTTTCCTTGTTTCCTCCCACCACTCCCACCTATTTTCCAAAATGTTGTGTACTTGTATTAACCAACTAGGCTACATGGAGAACCACCAGTGAGTCTTCAGCAGACAGTATTTTCTTGTCTTTTTTCCTCCAGGCTTGTAGGAGATCACAACAGGAAAGCAAAAACCTTATTTTATGCAATAATTTTGCTTATCTGATTTACAGGAAGGGAACTGTTTCATAAGAAGGAGCTTGCTTATAAGGATACCAAAAGGCATGAATAGTATTTCTGGAATAGTAGAGACAATTTTTATCTGTTTGCTTTGTTGCTGGCCACAAAATAGATAAAATATTATGAAACTACAACATTACATAACATTTACCTGCTTGTTTTCCTCATTGCTAGCTTATATTTTTAGTATTTGGCTGTTGCTTTAGCCTTGGAAATATGTCAAATAGGTAGTGCACCCAGATTTGGAAATGGAAGAAAAGAAGAGAATCTCCTTCTCCATAACAGAGGAGGAGGGGGAAGAGAAGAGGGAGGGAGAGAGAGAAAGTGAAAGAAAGAGAGAGAGAAGACTCAGGTCATCAGAGAGCTAAGAATCAGCAAATCCATACATTTTACTGAGAAGCCAGAGTTTGCAAAGCACGGGGTATGGCACAGGAACTGAAATGAGCTTGATATCCAATGCCTGGTGCAGGACATTTACTCAGTACATATCCGGTAACTGGCTAACAGCAGCTACTTGTTCTCTTCCGGGTCTCTGTATAGAAGAGACCCTTTTCTCCTGTTCACTTTATTTTAAACTTATAGAGCAAGAACATCTACCTTGTTGGAACTATTGACTCCACCCATTTGCCCTTAAAGTAACAGGAACAATTTGCTGAGATAAGGCAGAGATAATGAACATCTTAGCATGTCCAGTTTAGATATTCTGGGCTCTCTCTTTTTCAGTCTAGCCTACTTGGAGGGTTGGGCATATACTTGTCCCCTCTTGTTCCTCCCATGTAAGGCACATCTTGATTAGGGCCCAGCACCTACTACAGAAAGACAGGTTGGGACCCATCTGAGCCTTGGGCCTTGATGGGCTCACTCCTGGCTGCAAACTTGGCCATGCTGCTTAAAAGATTCTCAATACAAGGGATTCTAGGTCTAGACTGGAAAAAAATTTGAAGGAAGCCCTTTTTTGATGAAAGAGCCAAATCTTATTTTCCAGTCCAGGTTTACAACTAAAGTATGACACCTGGATTTCTATCCGGCTTTTGAAGATTTTGTTCAATAGGTGTTACTCTTAGAGGGGGTTTGGGAATAAAGCATGCTTAATGTCCTCTTTGCAAAATACAAACCTTCAGAACTCTTGATCCCATAGTGAATTCACTAGGAAAGCCTGAAATTCAGGCACAAGGGCTAGCTTGCATAAAAACAACAACAGCAACAACAAAAGCACTTGGAGATATCAAGGTTCAGCAGAGGTAGGAGATCTGGGTGCTTATTAAAAGACACTCTTAAATGTAAAATTTCAATTTTATGAGGTTGTTTATTGAACGTGATCATATACATGAGTGTCATTTAAAGTAAGCTGTAGTTATATAAGGCTTGTTGAGATATGTGGCAGCTCAATGCCCCTCTACTCTCCTCTTTCTCTCCAATGGAAGCAACTTTTAAACTCATATAACTGGTTTTTTAAAATTTTTTTTTGTTTTTTGTTTTTTTTTTTGTTTTTTTTTTTTTTTTTTTTTTTGCCTCCAAATGACCAGAGAACATACTTACTTCACTACTTTCTGACTTTGAGGTTGTAGACGTCACTTATTTCTTTAGCCCTTATTTATTGACTTCCCATTTTTGAGAATGAGGATTTGGGTCTCTTTCACACCCCATCTTTCACCATACAACCTCCCCATACCCCATTCTCCAAATATATTATAATGTTGGCAAATTCAGTCTTCAGGATTTTATCACTGTGATAATGAAAACATGATTGGTAGCTGAGTTCTACAGTATAATGTAATTGATGTAATTTTTTCTTTTCTGCATTACTTTTTTGTATGTGTGGAGTCAATAATTGTCATTAGCTTAATGCCAAACTTACGCCTTCAACATACCAATTATCCTAACAGTTTCTCTTTTCCAGGATGTCTCTCCTGGAGGTGGTTGACCTCTCCAGTATGAAGGAAGTCCCCTCATTTCTGGTGTTCCACTGTCATTATAATCCTCATCCCTCTTCACTATAAGCCCAGTGATTCTTTCTGCTGCTCTTGTGTCGGATCTTCTCCTTCCTGGACATGGTGCCATCCTTGTTCTTCACGTGAGGCACATCCTCCGCAAGATTTCTGCCTAGAGCACTCGGTCTGGAGGAAGCTCAATTGCTCAGAATCTCAAGAAGGAAAAAGACTGATTTTTAAAATATCCTTTGGCTTTGATATCTAAACAGGAGTAGAAAGAGACCAAAAGCAAACAGCACTCCAACCAGGCTGGAGTAAGAAAGGGATTTCTTTAGAAAAGAATCTGTTGTCTTGGAGATTAGGCCAGGCTAAACCTACTGCCTATGTAAGCCTAAAGGAGGTACTCTGCTTTTAAAGAAGACTTCATTGTCTGTCACTACATGAGAGCATTTGACTGGTATCCAAGGAAATCTCATACAGGAAGGGAGGTAAGTTCTCAGACGATAAATGGAAATGACTCCCGCCTGAGAGGATCTTATCTAGAGAACTATTCAGAGCCACTCTTTTGTTATTATTTTTTATTTGCATAAATTTAGGGGTGCAGGTGTAGTTTTGATACATGAATATATTGCATAGTGGCAAAGTCTGGGCTTTTAGTACAACCATTACCTGAATAGTGTACGTTGTCCCTGTTAAGTAATTTCCCATCCGTCACCCCCTCCTCTCTCCCACCTTTCCAAATCTTCAGTGTCTATTATTCCACACTCTATGTCCATGTGTACACTTTATTTAGCTCCCACTCATAAGTGAGAACATGCAGTATTTGACATTTTGTTTCTGAGTTGTTTCACTTAGGATAATGGCCTCCAGTTCCATCCATGTTGCTGCAACAGACATAATTTCATTCCTTTTATGGCTGAGTCATAGTCCATCATATACATATACCACATTTTCTTTATCAAATCACCTGTTAATTGACACTTAGGTTGATTCCATAGCTTTGCTATTGTGAAGAGTACAGAGACACTTTTTCAAAGCTTTGTGTGGAGTAACAACCCCTTCAACACTGGGATGCTTATACCAAGTAGTTACATTTGAGGGAAGACTGGGATGATCAGGGGAGAACATGCTAAGTATTATTAGCACAGGAAAGTTTATAGGTGTCAGTTATTTTAGCTGACCAAACGAGTATGTCATCTATGCAGAGAAAGCAAGTATGTTGTATACCCATGCCCAGGAAATTCATTAAGTTATAGAACTCTAAGAAAGAACAGAGGGCAGATGGGACACAGCTATGGCGAAGCAGGGAGGACAGCAATATTTTGTTGAAACCATCTTCTGGAATTTCTCACTTTTCCCATAAAGGTGGAACCATTAAACAAACACTAAGAGCACTGGAGAAAACCCTGCACTTCTCCTTCCGTGGTCACTCATGACTCCTTTCTAAGGGAGGGATGACTTGTCCTTGTGAGAATGCATATGGAGCATGTCTCCAAACCCTTCAAGTTGTCTCATTAAACATGTGCAGCTTTTTATATGTTAGTCATACCTTAATAAAGTGTTTTTTTAAATAAAAAAGATTGCATATACAGCTCAGCTACTTCTGGAAGATTTGTTTTCTAGAGAAGCCTCCCCAGAAGGCAAATGTGTCCTCCCCTCACATTTGCCCCCAACTTAATAAGGCTTCCTGGGGCAGGGTCTTGGGTCTAGAGACCTGTCTCCCTCTTTCCTTATTTTTTTTTTTGTAAGAGACAGGGTCTCACTCTGTTGTGCAGGCTGGCCTTAAACTCCTGGGCTCAAGTGATCCTCCTGCCTCAGCCTCCTGAGTAGCTGGGATTACAGGTACATATCACTGCACCTGGCTGTCCTCTTTCTTGAGTATTGACAGAAGAGAGGCTCACCAGGATTTGCTGGGCTGCTGACTGAGCAACTGTCTGATTTACAGACTCTCTCTTTAGCCAAGTCCCAAGGTATAGATTGGGAGAAAGTTGAAGAAGCTTTGTTTTTATTGCAGACCCAAATCATATTCTTCAACCCTACTTTGTAGAGAAGAAAGCTGATATATTAATCACTATCTGACTTTTTTGTCCATTTCTCAAAGGGTTCAAAATCTATGGGCACAAAGGGTGAGTGAGACTCCCACATCATGGAATATAGTCTAGCAAAGTTTAAGGCATTAATATGGTGATGGAAGAAATGGAAAATAGAAACAAAAATGACTTTTATAATATGGGTAGGAAATTCTTAAGAATGAAGAAAAATGGCTCAATTTCTTTCTATAACTTTGTTGAATTTATTGGGGTTGCAGTAGATTTAAATCCAGTTTTCTTTTCTTTTATAATTTTGGAAACCTGGAGACATTCCTACCCAGTAATAATGTCATGAGTTACATTTTTACTAAGAATTTTAGAATTTTTAGATAAAACAAGCTGGAAGCTATTTGTTGAGCAACAATATTTTCAAGACAGTGTTAGACCCTGTAAGGAAATAAACATGTCTATAATAAAGACATTGCAAGTTTTTCCATTTTGGGGTGGGGAACAGTGTCTCACTATGGTTGCCCAGGCTGACCTTGAACCCCTGGGGTCAAGCTATCCTCTTGCCTCCACATCCAAAAGTTCTGGGAATACAGGGATGAGCCTCTGTATCCCACAAGACATTGCATTTTTATCTACATGGTAAGCCTATTATTTGTTGAAAAGTAGACATATTCCTATAATACAAGGAAGATATTATTTCAAAAGAGGTACATGGAGAGTTGAATAGAGCTAAGTAAAATAATAATAGATACCATTTGTCAAATACTTACTGTTTGCTAGGCATTGTGTTATGCAGTGAATTAATTCACTCATTTAGTCCTCATAATCATCTGATGAGCCAGATACTAGGGCTGTTAGTATTTTAAAGATGAGCAAAATAAGGCCAAAAGAGTCAAATAAGTCAGCCACGTTCATATAGCTGCTAAGTGGCAGAATCAAGAGGGATCCAGGCAGCTTAGCCCCAGAGGTGCCATAGTGCTGAAGGAGCTGACAACCAAAAGCCTTTATTTTCCCCGGAGATGAGTCTCTAGTCATAGAGTTCCCCTCCAAGTTAATATATGAGTTACCTTTTTTTGAGATGAAGTCTTGCTCGGTCGCCAGGCTGGAGGCTAGTGGCACGATCTCAACTCACTGCAACCTCCGCCTCCCAGGTTCAAGCAAGTCTCCTGCCTCAGCCTCCCAAGTAGCTGGGACTACAGGCACATGCCACCATGCCCAGCTAATTTTTGTATTTTTAGTAGAGATGGAGTTTCACCATGTTGGCCAGGATGGTCTCAATCTCTTGAATTCATGATCCATCTGTCTCAGCCTTCCAAAGTGCTGGGATTACGGGTGTGACCCACCGCGCCTGGCCAAGAGTTACCTTTTAAGAGTTGAGATTTTCCAAGCAATTTTACATTACTATATCTGGGCTATTCTCACCTAAAAATAGCTATTTATGGCCAGGCACAGTGACTCATGTTTGTAATCCCAGCTACTCGGGAGGTTGAGGCAGGAGAAGCGCTTGAGCCTGGGAGATGGAGGTTGCAAGGAGCCGAGATCATGCCACTACACTCCAGCTTGGCAGACAAAGCAAGACTCTGTTA
>NW_016809457.1:1627752-1649508 GCF_001698545.2 Rhinopithecus bieti
AAAAAAAAAAAAAAAAAAAGCTATTTATGAGACCTTTATCTGAATTTAGAGAGTTTGGCCTGCCATCATGATTAAAAACTCAGAATAGCATTGCAAGTAAACACACATGAAATATATGCATGTGTGTATATATGTATTATATTATATATTATACATGCAGTTATAATATATTACATTATACATATAATGTGTATGCACGTCTTCACCTTTGAAAATCCCAAATGACTGAATTAATCAAACAGTGTATGTATTTTCTTCTTATTGCTGCTGTAACAAGTTGCCACAAACATAGTGGCTTAAAAGAACATCAATTTCTCTTACAGTTCTGAAGGTCAGATTTTGAAATGGCTTTCATTAGGCTGAAATGAAGGTGTAGGCGTGGCTGCATGACCTTCTGAAGGCCCTGTGGGAGAATCCATTTTCATGTCTTTCCCAGCTTCTAGAAGCTGCTTTGGCTCATGTGTCCCTTCCATCTTTGAAGCCAGCAATTGCTGTCAAATCTTTTTCATCATACTGTCTCCCTGGATCTGACTCTTTTGCTTCTCTTTCTCCCATTTAAAGTCCACTCAAATAATCCAGGATGATCTCAATATTTTAAAGTCAGCTGATAAGGAACCTGAACTCCACCTGCAACTAATCACGTACTATTGCACATTTCTGGGGATTAGGGCATGAACATTATTCTACCACCATAAACAGGAATTTTTCCTGCCCCTGAAGTGTACCCATTTTTGGAAAAAACATCATGGTCTTTAACTTTACACAATGAAATGATCAATTTTACCATTTAGGACAGAAAGTGAAGGATAACTCTATTAGTCCATTCTTGCAATGTTATAAGGAAACACCTGAGACTGGATAATAAAGAAAAGAGGTTTAATTGGTTCACAAAAGAGGTTTAAGAGTTCTGCCAGCTGTATGGGAAGGATTGAGACAACCAGGTGGAGGAGGGGAGCTCTGGAGAAACTCCAACCAGCCTGCCCACTGAGGTAGAGCCTCAGGAAGTTCACGCCCTTTGCAGTGGGGAGGGGCCTGGCCTCTCCTCTTTCTATGTGGAACCTGGGATTCAAATGGCAGGTGGGAAGCACTCTAACAGGGGACTCTGGCCTTGCAGAGGAATGCTGTTTCCCCCTTTGTTTCCTTTTACCCAATAAAGTACTCACCCTTTAAACTGTCTATGAGCCTAAATTTCTGTGGCCATGGGATGGACAAGTACCCTGTCCTCGGCTGAACTAAGGAAAAGTCCTGCAACATTTTTGGCACCCAACATGGGGCTCAAGAAGCCATGATTGAAATGGGGACACAAAACCTCTCACTGTTGCTCCTAAGCACTTTCATCCTCGGACTTTTGAGGGTGGGGGAAACATGCCCCAAACCCCGTCACTCCTGGGGTTGGGGAAATGCACTTTCCTTCTTTATTCAGTAAGGACAGGCAAGTAGGGGCTCCTTGCCACCCCTCCCTTCCTTGTGAGGGGTGGAACACATGGCCCAATGGTCACACATAGCCGGCTGGCTGGTTCCCAGTCGTAAGCTGCTGCAGCCTTCTTCCCTGGCGAAGGGTTTCAGCTTTATCAGACAGTAACTAAGCTTTTCTCCTGATGGGGGAACCACTTGCCTAAGAATCAGAGTTTCTTCCCCAGCCATGTTTAAACTGTTTTTTTTTTATTCTCCCTTCTCTACCCCATCAGCAGTTAATCTTTAAAGTACTTTTTTCCCTTTTAAAAGACGTTTGATATCTGCATGTTCTCCTAGCCCTGTCTCTTAAAGAACCCCACCCAGGGACTGAGTTTTCTTCTGCCTGTCTGTGTGTGTACTATATGTGATGTCTGTAAAAAGAGTTCTAATTAATTTGGCCTAAAGAAAGACAAGCACTTGGATGTAATATTTTTAAAGAGAAGTTAAAAGCTGTGGAACCTTTCAGTTCACATGACTTCAATCTGTAAGAAGTAAAAATAGCCTTAAAGACTATTGGTAAAATCCAGGTCAGATGCAAGGTTTGCTAAGTGTTTTGAAGTTACAAACTGTCTTTTGGGTTTTGAGAACTATTTAACTTGCCAGCTTCACAATTGGTAAGGCTTGGGGACATAAGAAATGGGAACCATGCCCTTAACTAAGAATGCAAACCTTGGCTGCAGTTAGCACACAATTAAATCAACTTACCAAGTTTTACCTTAAAGTTAAAAATTGCTAGGAGTTAATTGAAACTACTAGAAATAGATTTACATGGAAGGCGTGTAACAACAGTAAAATGTGTTTTTTTAGTCAAAGGTTAGAAAAAGGCATGGAAATGTAAACTTCTATTTAGGGTTAAAGGATTGTTTTAAATTAGATAGGAAAAAGCTGAAGGGTCAAAGAAATAATAGAAGCATTGTTGAAATAATCTTGCAGAAGAGGTTCTCTGTGTGAACATATTGACTAAATTAAAAAAGGAGATTATATGGTTTTTCTGTTAATTGAGCATTGAAATAAAAGCGTAACAAGGTTTTCCTAAGGCGCTAATATGCTCTTTGGCAAAATTTGTAAAGGGTTATGAAAGGTTTATGCTTCTTTAAGATTTTTGAGTCATCATTTCGGCAAAATAAATAACTTACGGCGACCTGGAATTCTATTTCACAACATCAAGTGTTTTAAACCTTGAATATTTAACAGCCTTCCCCAAATCAATCTTCAGTTTCAAAATTGTCTTTCCTGACACCTGGTTTTTCAGATAGTCCAGAGGGCCCCTGGAATGTCCAGAAAAGAGAGGTAAACAAGATTATTTGACATGTTTAGGTACATGGAATTGGCAAAATGATGTTCAATCTTCTTTAGGTTACATCTTGGTGAATAATGCTAATATATGTTCCAAAATTGTATGAGATTTCTAAAATTCGAAAGTCTGAGTATATGCTGCCAATCATAATTAAGGTTATTATGTTAAGTTATTGTGAACTACAGAGATAACCAAACTTCTTTGTCAGTTGTGTTTCTAACTGTAACTACCCTGGACATTTTGATCTTCACAGACAATTGTTTTGTTTTAATTTTTTTCAGAGATGGTTTACTGAGCTATAGAAGTTTAACAGGTGCTGGCTACGCGCAGTGGCTCATGCCTGTAATCTGAGCACTTTGGGAGGCTGAGGCAGGCAGATCACGATGTCAGAAGATTGAGACCTTCCTAGCTAACATGGTGAAAGCCCGTCTCTACTAAAAATACAAAAAACTAGCTGGGTGTGGTGGTGGGCGCCTGTAGTCCCAGCTACTTGGGAGGCTGAGGCAGAAGAATGGTGTGAACCTGGGAGGCGGAGCTTGCAGTGAGCCGAGATCACACCACTGCACTCCAGCCTGGGCGACAGAGCAAGACTCTGTCTCAAAAAAAAAAAAAGAAGTTTAACAGCTGCTTTCAAATACAGGCTTCTGATAACTTTAGAGATTGTACATTGGAATAAATGAAAATGTACAGGACTCATGAAGAGTTGAAATGCTTTTGAATATCACGCAAAACCAGAGTTTACTAAATGGACTAAATTCAGAAAGCTGAAGGAACTTTTTGACTTTTGCTTGGAATATTGCTGATCCTTGTTTTGTTTTTCAGAGTCAAGGAAACTTATTTGAACTATTTATGGCCTTTAATAATTAAGTAAGATATACACTTCTGTGATAAAAATTTGGAGCATGTTTGTTTACCTCTGCCTGATTCCTCTAGAATTTGGAAACTATCTGTGAGTATTCTAACCTGTGGCAATATAGTTGTTTGCATCAGTGCGATAAGATTCCATTTTTTCTTTTGCAACAGGACACAATTAGATAAAATGGTTATTTTGCCAAGGCTTTGACTGGAAGAGTATTCTTCCCTTTAAAGAGTCAAGCTGAACTTACAGAGCTGATAAAAGCCCCATGGGAGACTGGCCTCATACCTTCATCTATACAGTCCCTGTACAGGTTTCCTGACCTGTGGTCAGTAAAGAATGTCACTTTTGGCAGGGCACGGTGGCTCACACCTGTAATCCCAGCACTTTGGGAGGCTGAGGCAGGTGGATCGTGAGGTCAGGAGATCGAGACCGTCCTGGCCAACATGGTGAAACCCCATCTCCACTAGAAAAACAAAACTTGGGCATGGTGATACATGCCTGTAATCCCAGCTATTTGGGAGGCTGAGACAGGAGAATCACTTGAACCCAGGAGGCAGAGGTCGCAGTGAGCCAAGATTGTGCCACTGAACTCCAGCTTGGAGATGGAGTGAGAATCTATTTAAAAAAAAAAAAAAAAAAAAGATTGTTGTCACTTTCTAACAGGTTAGGAGCTCCAAGTTTATCTTGGGACCTTAAGAGGAGAGGATCACCCAACTCACAAGTTTTTGAGGATGTGAACCCATGTCTGGGTTGGACTTTAAAAGGTCTTATCTGAGATTCCTTGTGGAACAAATTTCCATCAAAGCCAGTCCAAAAGACCTTTGCAGAAATAATTATTCTTGCTGCATTTTAGGCAAATAATCAGGCCAAATATAAAACTACAGTCTATTTTGCAAACAACTCAGTCCTATCATAATTTGTTATTGTTTTTTTAACAAAATGAGGACTGGAAAGAGAAAAATTATGTTCCAAAACTTACCAAACTTATCGTACATTGGTCATTAAATTCTAAACTCATTAGTTTTTAAGTTTTTGCCTACATTTTAGACTAACTCTGCTTGTTCCTGTGAACCTACCGGCAGTCTCCGGCTACAGCTCAGAAAGAACAAAAGGGATGGGTAATGTAGACATCTGAATTGCTATTCTCTCTCTGAGCAATTATTCTGCAAATCCTGCCACGTGATGGGAAAAAATAGGATGCCCATCACTTGAAGGTATCCTTTTTGGAAAGTAAAACAAAGAGAATTAACCAAAGCCAAGCACCATGCACCCAAATCTTAGCAAGCATAATTATAACCACCAGTTATCTGGTTGTGTCACAAGACATCCTTTTGTCTTTCTTGTTGGAGGAGGACTCAGTTCCACAGTTTCACCATAGCATTTGGCTTATAATAAGGAGTCCATGCAACACCCCCCAAACATATTTTTGTCCCAGATTCAATTCCAAACTTTGGGTCAAAGCCCTAGGAAGGAAAACTGGATCTGAGGGATCCAGAAGCAGATGATAACAGAAGTTAAAAGGTACAGCACAGGTGAGCATGGCTAATTCCTGCTAAATTAGCCAAGTCCAAGCTTCCTATTTCATGGATAAAGGCCTTTCTAGTATCCACGGCATAAATGAGGTCCAGGGAACTCCAAGGCTACTGACAGTAGGTGGGAAAGAGACATAGGGGAGAATGGATAATTCCTATTCTCTAGGCCCCCCTGCTTCATGGGTGCAAGCTGCTTTGATGTCCCTGGTGGTACCTGCCAAGGTCGTTGGAATTCAGAAATACGAGGATGGAAGAGGGAAAGAGGAAACTCTTCCCTCTCTCCCTTAAGTACCCCAGGTATGTGCTAGGAAGAGAAGAGAGCCAGGGACGCCTGCTCCCCTCTTTCCAGATAGCTAGGCATTCACCTTCATTGTGTACCCCTTTCAAATGCATCCGAAACCCCGGTACTCCTTTGAAAAAACACCTTCTTTTTTTCCTCTCTTCTCTGTCCTCTCTTCACTGATAGTAATTGTGTCTCTGTAGTATGGAACACTCCCCACAGATGCATCCTCCAAACTGGAAAGAGTTAATTTCTCAAATCTTAAACTGGTTGGCTTAGGACTGGGCTCAGGGGAAGGGAACCCAGAAGCCTGACATGCTGGCAAAAGAGTAAAGTTTTCTTTTAACCAGTTGGGCTTTTGGCCTCCCTCTCCCTGGGCAAATTGGTAAAAGGCCTCAGAATGTTTGAGCTGTCCTTATTCCTCCCCTTGTTTTATTTTGATACATGTTTTCTAATAACTCGGTTTGTTCTTGCCTTCAGGCCATCACACTCGTCATGCAACTGGAGCCTCTAACAATGGCCTCTTTTGCTGGGAACCCTTAGATAGGCCTCTGAGGGAAATCTGACTGCTCTTTTCCCAAAATGGTGTCCCCTGTCAGCAGGAAGCTGTTAAGATCGGTCTTTGTCCTTATCTTCAATCTAACAGCTGTTAGAAGTACTTACTTAGAGGGGGGAATGAGACAGCCGGGTGGAAGGGGGACCCTGGAGAAACTCTAACCAGCCTACCCACTGAGGTGGAGCCTCAGGAAGTTCGTACCCTTTGCAGCAGGGAGAAGCTTGACCCCTCCTCTTCCTGTGTGGAACCTGGGATTCAAATGGGGGGCGGTAAATGCTCTAACAGAGGACTCTGGCCTTGCAGAGGATCCCTGTTTCCCCTTTTTTCCCCCTCTTTCACCCAATAAAACCTTGCTTTACCTACTCTTTAAACCATCTGAAAGCCTAAATTTTCGTGTCGGTGGGACAGACAAGAACCCTGTCTTTAACTGAACTAAGCAAAAGTCCTGCAACAGCATGATGCTGGTGTGTCCGGAATTGGTTCCTGCCAGTGGGTTCATGGTCTCACTGACTTAAAGAATGAAGCCGCGGACCTTCCCGGGTGAGTGTTACAGTTGTTAAAGATGGCATGGACCCAAAGAGTGAGTGGTAGCAAGGTTTATTGTGAAGAGCAAAAGGACAAAGCTTCCACAGCGTGGAAGGTACCCGAGCAGGCTGCCACTGCTGGCTGGGGTGGCCAACTTTTATTCCCTTATTGTGCTCGCCCATGTTCCATTTCTGTCCTATCATAATGCCCTTTTTTCAGTCCTCCCTGTGATTGGCTACTTTTAGAATCCTGCTTATTGGTGCATTTTACAGAGTGCTGATTGGTGTGTTTTACAATCCTCTTGTGAGACAGGAAAGTTCCCCAAGTTCCCACTCAACCCAGAAAGTCCAGCTGGCCTCACCTCTCACTGGCATCTTCTGGGGAGGCCTCAGTAAACTTTCAATCATGGTGGAAGGCGAAGGGGAAGCCAGCAAGTCTTCCACGGCCAGAGCAGGAGCAAGAGAGAGAGACTGGGGAGATGCCACATACTTTTTAAATGACCAGATCTCATGAGAACCCACTCACTATCACAAGCACATCAGCAAGGGGGAAATCTTCCCCATGAGGCAATCACCTCCCACCAGGCCCCACTTCCAATATTGAGGATTACAATTCAACATGTGGTTTGGGCAGGGACACACATCCAAGCCATATCAATAACTCAACTAATCCAAACTGGAGGGGCAAACAAGAAGCTGGGGCCCTGGACTGATCCTCAGTTGCCCAACTTCTTTGGGCTCTGGTAAAAAGAGATACATTTCTGACATCATTTTTTTTTTTTTAATTAAGATTTTCTACAGAGACAGGGTCTCATGATATTGTTTAGGCTGATCTCTAGCTCCTGGCCTCAAGCAATTCTTCCACGTTGGTCTCCCAAAGTGCTGGGATTTACTAACGTGAGCCACTATGCCTGGCCTGTCATCATAATTTAAATGGAGAAAACATTATCTTAAATCACTTGGTCCTGAAAAATCTTAATGGTTTGGTTGATTATATTCAAATATATGCTTGTGCATTCTTTGTGCTATTTCTAGTAGTTTTGCTTACAGGTTTATTTCATACAGCTGTTAGTGTCATTTTTCCAGTACTAAAAAATATCCTAACAGCAGTAAATCACCACACAATTAAAATGACCACACACATACGCACACACACGGACACGCACAGGCACATATCTCTCTATTGTTAATGGTCTAGTAGTCAGATTCAAAATGGAGAAATTTGTTATAAAGATATTAACACGTGATGGTCTTTATAGATCATTGTTTCCAAAAATGCACTGAAAGTTAAAGTTGTGTGCATTTTCTGGGAAAATAAGTATGTAACATTCTGAAAGTCTGCATCTTTCATTGGTCCTTCTAATAGGCTCATGGGTTTCATTTCCTTTGTTTTGCTCAAGTCGGTAATGCAAATGTTAAGCTCCCTCTATTAGTGCCCCTTAAAAGTAAGTTGATACTTTGGAGCTTTTAAGTGGACCTAAATGGTTTTTCAGGCATTATCATTTCTGTTTTCTGCTAGCGAGGGAGACCCTAAGGGTGGGGAGACATGGCTTCTTTGTAACCCTCACAATGCCCATGCAGTCCATTATGGGCTTAGTAGGATTTTTGTTATTAACTTGGGAATGCAGTAGTTGTCTGTAGAAATGAACAGGAAATAAACATTGTCTACATGCAGAAATGATGCAAATTTTAAACTCTTATAGTACACTTTTGAAGCCAATTTTAAGTTGAGACTCAGAGCATAGATAAGTAAGCATTCTATAATGTATCTCTGAGCAGGGCCATTTGACTTAAAATTAGTGAAGTTGTCTCCTTGACCTCAAAGGTTGAAGACTCAATGAAAATAAATTAGAGCTGAGCTTTAAACCATTCATTCCTTCCCACTCCCCAAGTTTCTAATTGTTTTGGGTCCTGATTTAGAGAAAGCCAATAAAATATTACGGCTTTCTAAGCTATCAATTAATGGGCAATTCAGAAAAATGCTTATGGGTTGTCTTCCATTTCCAAACTTGGTGGAGCAAATTGAAATGGATGACTCATTTCTCGGGGATCCAGCATGTTAAATCAATGAGCATGTTTGCTTGAATCTCATCTCCTAATGAGCTGAAACAGATAGAACATTTCTCATGCATCCAGATGGAATTATTTTGGAAAGTAAACTAATGCACATGCCCACACAAAATTCCTCTGCTATCTCTAGCCAGATTCTGTTAGCTGTTCACCAAGATGATTTACCAACAATATGATGTTGGGCTGCTTCTTAATATTATTGGCTCCATAGGAATTCTTCCAGAAGACAATTTTTTTCTGTTTTGTTTTGTTCAACTTAATAATACCATGTACAATATTTTCTAGATGCTGTGAGTTTGTATGTGTATCTGTGAATGTGGGGGAGGTTTAGGTTTTATGACAGTAGGTGGAATTCACTTAGTAAGGTTATTTGACTTAGAATTGATTATTTGTGCCAATACTTGCTAATATTTAAAATTATTTCACTGTTCATTGTCCTTACTATGTAAAACTCCCTTGAAAGTCACTAAGAAAAAGCATAAACAACTTAAAAGAAAAAAGTAATTTGCTCTGGTTATGTATACTGGAATAACTTTTGGAGGGCAGTTTTCCAATGTGTATCAAAAGCCTTAAAAAATATACTTCCCGTGCAGCCAGTAGCAATTATATGTCTAAGCTTATATACTAAAAAATTAATTAATAATGGCCATGTGTCAGATCTTACAAGAAATTTCATTGCAGTTCAATTTAATACAAACGAACAAACAAAATGCATGATAGCCTGTGTCCAACAATAGGGAACTGGTTCGTGTTAACCCGGGTCTTCCAAAAAACAAAAACTGAGATAAGATTAATAATGCAACCGGGCAAACACCCAAGAGAGGATACGGAGAGAGATAGCCATCAAACTACCATGCAGTTCTCACAGTGGCAAAAGAGAGAGGGGAAGAAGGAAGTTTGGGTGAAAGAGTCTTAGATAGCAGTGCAGTTTTAACAAAGTTTTGGCAATATTGATAAAGAGTCCTCCAGTCAAAGGCACCTATCAAAGGCGTCCTGTGTCTCTCAGGAATACTCACTGGAAATGTGGTTTTTGCACAAGTTCAGAGGTGGATTCCAAGAGTAGCAGCTGAAGCCATCAGTCAATTACGTTTCATGCAGTAGGAGATTTGAGAGGAGCATTTTTATGGCTACCATACATTAAATAAGTTATAACGTGACCACGCATGAATGTAACCACTAAAGTCAAGTAGATGAATAATTGTTGACAAAGAAAAATGTTTTTATCTTTATTAATAATTAAAATATTAATCTACTTAAAATTTAATTAACTTTGTACTTTTACCATATCCACAGAGTAATCACAAATCATTTTATACCTTTTACAATTTGGGAGAAGAAGGCAATATAGATTTAAAAACAAAAAAACTAACAGAATTGTCACTGGAAATACAATTCATTTACTTCATATTCACCCTCATCTTTGCTTTTTTATCCTGGCATGCCTAAGTTATCATTACAATAAAGAGAAAGAAACTTATAAAATTCAATATTGAACATGAGTCAGTCATCCATGAATATTAGATTAGGGAAGCTATTCTAGTTAAAGCATAGGGCTCTAACTGGGGCTAATGCTTTAAAATGTTCTAAAAATAAATATGATTTTATTTTCTGGAAAAAAATGGTAGAGATGTGATGAATAAATGCTGAGTAGAAAAACAGACCTTTTGATTACTTAGACTTTCTATTGCTCCATACAGAAGGCGAGAAGAATAATAGGGTGCAATGAGTAATACCAGTAATGAGTAATACCAGTTTACACTATGGTGAGTCTGGGACCTTATCTCTCCAAACAAGGCCACATATGCATAGGAGATCAGCCCCTCAAGGGTTAAGAGAATAAGAGGAGAATAGAATAACCCTCCCACTGAAGTAGGATTTTATATATTCTTGCTCCGTTCCATGTTCCCACACATTCACCTGTGAAGCACATCATTCAATGATGATTAATAATTGCTGTGATGATGACCTTTGTGTACGTGCCAATTTGCAATTAGCTCCTTCAGACTGAAAAATGGAATTTCAGAGCTGGAAGCAACCTTGGAGTGCACTATTCCCATGATGCTCCTGTGGTCAAATGAATTTAGATATTGCTTCATAGTATAACCCCTCTCCCCGATTTATAATGGCAATTAGTATATTAAAAGACATGAGCAATCCACTGGTGAAACTCCATTTAAGTTTCTTTCATATAGAATTTCTGAAACATAAAAAAAACTGTAAAATTCTTTTTGCACATAATACCTTAATAGGTATTATGTGTACCCAGTGTACTCATGAAATGCACTGTGGGAAACCAGAATGTTATCCTATCTTTTCGTTTTCATCTAAAAACTTTGAGGGGTTAAGTTACCTAAGGTCACACAGATGGGTACTGGAAAACTGAATAATAAGACTAAGGTACTTGGCTCAGTAATAATATTGACTATACCTCTAGCTTGCTATTATTGAAGTTGGTATGGCCATTTCACCATCTTCTTTAGATAAAGGTAGCTGAACTTCGTAGACCTTTGGAAATTTAACTAAAACTATTCGAAACAGCTACTTCAGAAAGTATCCAAATTATTTTGAAGTATACCAAAAGGACAAGTGGAAAATAAGATTTGTTATCTTTTTCATCCTCCTCGGCTACTGTTTTCCGGATGTGTTTTAGATTATTGGGCTGAAGAGCAAGCTTCCTTGAGGAACTGCTTCTGAGTAGCGATTTATTAATTGCTTCTGAAATGATTTTGAGTTATGTTTCTTTTATTGGATTCCATAGTGGAATGTGACAGAGTATGTTGCTTTTTCTTTGATGCTTTCAGAGTTGTTATGGAGGCATCCCTTCGGCCAAGTGGAAAGCATATTTAAAAGCAAACATGGAAATGTGTGCTTTGGGGTGATTGTGGATTCTTCATCTCCTGAGGGGGACAAGCAGCTGTACCCTCAGGTTGCCCCTTCTCCTGCCTTGAAGGCTGAACTAATTTCCCAGAAGACTAGAAATAGATTGATGTAAGGGTGTGCAGCCTGGGGGTCAAACCATAGGCTAACTGGCTCTTCCAGTTGTTGATGTTTTTGTTAAAGTTTCCAGTGATCTTGATGCCTCATGTTGAGTAAGAGATCCAAGAATGTAGCCAGGTCGCTGGACTGAAACCAACTATACAAATTCTGAAGCTCTGCTGGGCTCAAACCAAGAAACACAGGTGGTCTTACCGAGTCACTTCAATCTTGGCCCAGCCTTAGAATAGCAGCAAGTACCTGGGTGTGTTTATTATTCTCCAACAAATATTTTTCCATTTATTTCATTTTTAAAACAACCAAAGACGAAGCTTATTCAGCTGTAAAAATGAATTTATGTCTTGATTCAGTTGACTTTTCTTTTGTATTTTTCTCAGTTAAAGGGAAAAGGGAAAGTGGTAGGGAGCAGCAATAATTTATGCAAGGGCATCAATTAGGGAGTCCTTCAATGTAACCTGACATTTTTTAGGGGTAAGAATCTCCTGACTTGTTCAATTATTTCTGGACTTTTCTACAAAGACCCTCTGAATGTTTGTTTCCACAGAGATCTTGACAAACACTAGAGACCCCTCAGCCGGAGTGAATTCCCTCAGTGAAATCGCTATTCTCTGCCAAGAATCAAAGGTCGTCCCAGTGGAGTGCCGTCTTCGTGTTCAGCCGCTACGGAGTGTCTGGAACAGAGTGAGAACAAAAATTATCCTCATTTGGTGCCCCTTGACTCTTTTGGGAAGAATCCCAACAAAACTGCCACTGGGAATTCAGAAAGCACATTTGGAGACTGGGAAAGGGCCAGGCTAAACAGAAGAGAATGGCAATTTAGAGTCAATAAGATAAAGGAAATAAATGACTCAAAGAAGAGTTTTAAGCCAATATTTACACCCATATTGCCATATTTACAGCTTAAACACTATGCACTGAACGTGCAGGAAGTAAGTTTTTATGGATCTCTTAATGAATGTTAAGTCAATAGTATCCCAAACAATGGGCCCCAGTGAACTTTCTTATGAAGGCCATACAGTGACTTATTCAAATGGAGTCAGAGTCAGGTTGAGCTCGGCAATGTACAGTTTTAGAAAAAAAGCAGTTTTCCACCAGGCAGTGTGGCTCACGCCTGTAATCCCAGCACTTTGGGAAGCTGAGGTGGGTGGATCACTTGAAGTCGGGAGTTCGAGACCAGCCTGACCAACATGATAAAACCCTGTCTCTACTAAAATACAAAAAAAAAGTTAGCCAGGTGTGGTGGCAGGTGCCTGTAATCCCAGCTACTTTGGAGGCTGAGGCAGGGGAATTGCTTGAACCCGGGCGGTGGAGGTTGCAGTGAGCCAAGATCATGACACTGTACTCCAGCCTGGGTGACAGAGCAAGACTCCCTCTCAGAAAAAAACAAAAAAAGCAGTTTTCAACATAGACATTTCTAATATGATAGATGGCCTCTTAAATGTGTCTGTTGTTTAAAGGAACGATGACATAGAATTCGAAGTCTGCTATATTGTCTGACTCTAACTATCTGTACAGCAGATGTTATTGTAACAGAGGCAATGGTCAAAGATGCTACCATCACCACTATCATAAGGGAACAATCATGCAGACAAAGCTAATGAAAGGGCTAATTAGCAAATTAATATGTGCAATTGTGAGTCCATGACAACCAGGCAACTGAACAGTAAAATGAATTTTATCAATTGGTTGGTGCCATGGAGTCAGTAACTGCCTTTTTAAAACCAGTAATACCAGTTTTTTCTTTTCCTTCTTTTTATGGGGGAGGGAAGAGGATCTTAGAGACATCATACCCATATAGGCTGGTTGGCAGGTCCAGATGAGTGATCAATGAAGCGGAAACACTCTGATATGTAAAATACAAGCCCAAGGAAAATACCACAGAGCTCTTTGATTTTAGTGATATGCTCAGACAACGTTTTGGAAACTTATTTCTTTTCAAGTGGTGCCCCATTGTTCAGCGTCCTCTGGTTGCATTTACAAGTGTAATAGCAAATGGCAGCCCTGCTATCCTTCCTTAAAATGTCAAAGACCACGTAAAACAAACCTCACTCACAGACATCCCCCACTTTTAAACATCATGCCAGGTAACCAGCATGGCAGAGCAGACCTCATAGTTTGAGAGTATTCATTCTTGGAAATTCTGACTTTGTAAAAAAAAAAAAATCGTTCTGATTAAAAAAAAACAGATAGTATTCCAATTGATGGCTCATATACAAAATTAATAGACAATTATTGCACCAACTGACAGTCCAATAGAGCAGACATCCAGTTTTCTATCTGTAAAGATACAAAACTCATTATCACACAATTTAGATGGAAATATAAGTAAAGAGAAAACTTTTTTTTAGTCAGGTGCACTAGCACTTTCTTTTTTTTTTTCTTTTTTTTTTTTTGAATTTTTTCTTTTTTTATTATACTTTAAGGTTCTAGGGATACATGTGCATAACGTGCAGGTTTGTATACACATGTATACTTGTGCCATGTTGGTGTGCTGCACACCATCAACTCTTCCCAGCCACCCATCAATTCATCATTTTAATCCAGTATAACTCCCCAGTGCAAATCCCTCCCTCTCCCCTCCATGATAGCCCCAGTGTGTGCAATGTTCCCCTTCCCGACAGTCCAATATTCATTGTTTCAGTTCCCCTTGGAGTGAGAACATGCGGTGTTTTGGTTTTCTCTTCTTGTGATAGTTTGCTAAGAATGATGGTTTCCAGCTTGCGAATTCCATGCTCCTAAAAAGGACACAAACTCATCCTTTTTTATGGCTGATGAGTATTTCATGGTGTATATGTGCCACATTTTTCTTGTAATCCAGTCTGTCACGATGGACATTTGGTGATTCCAATCTTTGCTATTGTGAATAGTAGCACATTCTTAAAAAAACAAAAAAAAATGTAAAATCACGTTCAATTATTCAGCAGGATGTTACTGTAAAGTTGTAGAGTCAAGCTGTTGGAGGATAAACTTTTGGTTCCATTCTGGCTGTCGGGCTATGCAGCACAGATGTAGAAATTAACTTCTTTGACACCTCAGGTGTACTCTAGCAAGATGCGGCCGCATAGTACTGGTCTCTCAAAGTTCTGTTGGTAACGCAATGAAATACGTGTACATATGAACTTAGTGGCACCTTAGCTCTGTCAACTTACATGAACTATATCTGAATAACTGTTTCTTAATATCCTGGAGTGCTCAGTGGGCATATCTACAGCTCATGCAACCTCCGCCTCTGGGGTTCAAGGCGATTCTCCTGTCTGGACCTCCGTGGGTAGCTGCATCTTAGGAGACTTCTATTGCTCCAAACTCTATGGTGTGTGTCCAAACATGGGGATCAGAGGTCACGAGCAAAAAAAGTGATTAATAATAAACATCGATAATACAATTATGAAACTAGTTTTGACTCACAGCTCCCTAAATAAGTAAGTCTCAGCATCCCTGGCTCAGGGGTTTCCCAGATCACTTTTTGAAAGAGACACAGACTAGAGGAAGAGCATTCTGAACTGTTGGCACAGGAGAAGCCCTAACAGAAGTAATACGGTGAAAAAGGAAGAGGAAGTTGAGTCTGCCTTCATTCGAGTAGTTCCCCAAATCTTCAGCCAAAGTGTGTTCATGGGTGTGCAGATGCCAAATAAGACGTGATTGCTGAAGAAAGGACAAAATAAAATGCATGGTGGATGATTCCCAGGAAAATATCAGACAAGTTGGCAGTCAAGAATAGATATTTTTTCCCCTTAGCTCTAACACTTATTATTATCTATTTTATCTTACTTTAAGTTCCGAGGATCAATGTGTAGGAGAAGTGCAGGTTTGTTACTCAGGTATACAAGTGACATGGTGGTTTGTGCACCTGTTGACCGTACCTCTAAATTGCCCTCTCCTTGCCCCACCCAAAACACGGCGCCAGGTTGTGTATTTTCCTCTCCTTGTGTCCATGTGTTCTCATGTTCAACTCCTACTTATGAAGTGATGAATATGCAGTTGGTTTTGTGGGTTCCTGTGGTGTTAGTTTGGCTGAGGATGATTGGTGTCCAGCTTCAGTCCATGTCCTGAAAGATGCATGATCTCATTCCTCTTGTATGGCTGCATAGTGATTCCATGGTGTATATGTGCTACATTTTCTTTATCATCCGAGTCTATCCACATGGATGGGCTTTGGGTTGGTTCCATGACAGTTGCTGTGTGTAAATAGTGCTGCAATAAAACGATACGTGTGCATGTGTTATTCATAGTAAAAATAATTTGATATCCTTTGGTATAGGTAGATCAGGGTTATGGTATTGCTGGGGTCAAATGGTATTTCTGGGGTTCTAGATCCTGAGGAACACACACACTGTCCTTCCCACAATGGTTGAAACTATTTACACCCCACCAACAGTGTAAAAGCATTCCTATTTCTCCACAGCCTCGCTAACATCTATTGTTTCTTGACTTTTTAATAATTGCCATTCTGACTGGCATGAGATGGTTATCTCATTATGGTTTTGATTTGCATTTCTCTAATGATCAGTGATGTTGAGCTTCTTTCTCACGTTTGTTGGCCACGTAAATGTCTTCTTTTGAGAAGTATCTGTTCATATCCTTTGCCCACTTTTTGATGGAGTTGTCTTTTTTCTTGTAAATTTGTTTAAGTTCCTTGTAAATTCTGAATATTAGATGGTTGTCAAATGGGTAGATTGCAAAAATTTTCTTCCATTCTGTAGGTTGCCTGTTCACTCTAACGATAGTTTCTTATGCTGTGCAGAAGCTCTTTAGTTTAATGAGATTCCATTTGTCAATTTTGGCTTTTGTTGCAATTGCTTTTGATGTTTTCCTTGTGAAGCCTTTGTAGCTCCTTTTTTTTTTTTTTTTTTTTTTTTTTTTGAGATGAAGTCTCGCTCTGTCACTCAGGCTGGAGTGCAATGGCGTGATCTTGGCTCACTGCAAGCTCCTCCTCCCAGGTTCATGCCATTCTCCTGCCTCAGCCTTCTGAGCAGCTGGGATCACAGGCGCCTGCCACCACACCTGGCTAATTTTTTGTATTTTTAGTAGAGACAAGGTTTCACCATGTTAGCCAGGATGGTCTCAATCTCCTGACCTCATGATCTGCCTGCCTCTGCCTCCCAAAGTGCTGGGATTACAGGTGTGAGCCACCACGCCCGGCCGTAGCTCCTTATTTTTGATATTTAAATTTTATTTTAGCTTTTATATCACCTTTTAAAAGTCAGTGCTCTTTGAAAATTCACTCCTGTTAAAGTTATTACTTGAGTGATATACTTGTGATTGTAGATGACCTGATTTAGGGAAAGCTATTTACTCCCCACACTGTAGGTGAAAGAAGTTGAATGAGAGGTGAGCTCTGACATGGAGATGAATGAGCTGACCAGGGTGATCTGTAAAGGGCTTGTGTGAGCTGTGCTGAGAGTGGAGGCTGGAGCCAGGGGTGGGGGGCTCTGAGGGACAAAGGGGATTCAAGAAGAGTGTGCACTAGGGAAAGAGGCCCGGATTAGCACAGCAGAGTGTAAGAGAAGCAGGGGTCTCTCCTATATGTGTAATAGGCTAGAAATGATGTACAGATTAGAGGGGCTTATCCTGGGGAAGCAGAGGTGTCCATCACAAGGATAAAATTAAACATGGATCCAACATTGTGTTGTAGGTGCACAGACCCTCAGTTCTCTGTTAGGGGCTGCAAATTATTTATTCAAATGTGTTTATTCCAAATTAAGCAAGCATGTTGCTATGGTGGCGATACTATGATAATTTGAAACTCCAAAAATGTAAGGAAAATCTTAATTCTTTATTTGAATCCTGATTTCAATCATCAGTATTTCAATCCTGAGAACATCTTTATTTCAATCATGAGAATTTAGGAAAAAATGACTTTTAGAAATCTCAACTATTTTAACAGGTCACATAATGAAAATCAATGGAAAAAATCTGACTTGGCATATGCAGAAGATTGAAACTGGACCCCTTCCTTACATCATATACAAAAATTAACTGAAGATAGTTGGGTGTGGTGGCTCACACCCATAATCCCAGCACTCTGGGAGGCCAAGGTAGGTGGATTGCTTGAGTCCAGGAGTTTGAGACCAGTCTAGGCAACATAGTGAAACCTTGTCTCTACTAAAATTACAAAAATTAGCTGGGTATTGTGGTGTGCACCTATAGTCCTATCTCTTTGGGAGGCTGAAGTGGGAGAATCACCTGATCCTGGGAGGTTGAGGCTGCAGTAAGCCGAGATTGTGCCACTGCACTCCAGCCTGTGAAACCAGAGAAAGACTCTGTCTCAAAATAAAAAAAAATTAACTGCAGATGGAGTGAAGACTCAAAAGTAAAATTCAAAACTACAAAAACTCTGGAAGACAACCTAGGCAACACCATTCTGGACATGTGTATTAGTCCATTTTCACACTGCTGATAAAGACATACACGAGACTGGGGAAAAAAAGAAGTTTAATCAGACTTACGGTTCCACATGGCTGGGGAGGCGAATCGTGGCAGGAGAGGAAAGGCACTTCTTACATCGCGGCAGCAAGAGAAAATGACGAAGAAGCAAAAGCGAAAACCCCTGCTAAAGTCATCAGATTTCATGAGACTTACTCACTATCATGAGAATAGCATAGGAAAGACCGACTCGCATGTTTCAATTACCTCCCCCGGGTCCCTCCTATAACACGTAGGAATTCTGGGAGATATAATTCAAGTTGAGATTTGAATGGGGACACAGCCAAACCACATCAACATAGGCACAGGCAAAGATGTCATGAGGAAAATGTCAAAAGCAATTGAAGCAAAAGCAAAAATTGACACATGATATCTGATTAAACTAAAGAGCTTCTGCCCAGCAAAGGAAACTATCAACAGGGTGAATAGACAGCCTACAGCATGAAAGAAAATTTTTGCAAACTATGCATCTGACTAAGGTCTAATATCCAAAACCTATAAGAAATTCAAACAAATACATAAGCAGAAAACAAACAACCACATTAAAAAGTGGGCAAAGGACATGAACACTTTTCAAAAGAAGATATACACATGATCAACAAGCATATGAAAAAATATTCAACATCACTAATCATTAGAGGAATTCAAATCAAAACTTCAGTGAGATACCATCTCACACCAGTCAGAATCACTATGATTAAAACATCAAAAATTAATAGATGCTGAAGAGACTGTGAAGAAAAGGAGCACTTACACTTTGCTGGTGGGAATGTAACTTAGTTCAGCCATAGTGGAAAGAAGTTTGGCAATTTCTCAAAGAACTTAAAACAGAATTACCATTTAAGCCAGCAACACCATTACTGACTATATACCGAAAGGATATAAATCGATCTACCATAAAGACACATGTGAATGTTCATCACAACACTATTCACAATAGCAAAGACATGGAATCAACCTAAATGCCCATCAATGTAGATTGGATAAAAAAAAATGCGATACATATACACCATGGAATACTATGCAGCTATAAAAGGAATGAGATTATGTCTTTTGAGGAACCATGGTTGGAGCTGAGCCCATTATCGTCAGCAAACTAACACAGGAACAGAAAGCCAAATACAGCATGTTCTCACTTAAATGTAGTAGCTAAATGATGAGAACACATGGACATATAGAGGGGAACAACACATGTTGGGGCCTATTGGAGGGTGGAGGGTGGGAGCAGGGAGAGGATCAGGAAAAATAACTAATGGGTACTAAGCTAAATACTTGGATGATGAAATAATCTGTACAGCAAACCCCCATGACACAAATTTACCTGTGTAACAAACCTACACATGTACCCTTGAACTTAAAATAAAAGTTAAAACATATCTGGCTTGGTGTATAATTCACAGCCTCATAAATTACATTCAACATTGTAGTTTCTTAATTTTTAAACACAATTTGTACTTAATATGTTAAATCCAAATAGTGTTTCTATAAAAAGGAAAACTATTACTATCATATTATCATTCTAAGAAGAATGCAAATGAGTAACCAATAAAAATAAAGTATACGAAGATATATAATCAATTTCCATATAAGACTATAGCCATAATGTTGCTTGATCAGGGATTCACTCTTCTGTTAACTTGTAAAGTTATTTTTCAATACAAAGTATTGAAGTGTTATTAAAATCTTTTACTTTTTGTTTGGATTTTTTTCCTCTTACATACAGATAATAGTTTTCCCACTCTTATTTTCTTTAAACACCAGAATATTCCAAAAATATGTTTTGTCAATATAAGTTCTACATGATGTTTGTAGATATTCCCCAAAAAGATTTCATTGTTAAAGAATTTTGGAAAACCATGAACACAACAAAGAAGTTTCTTTGTGCTATTACTTTCACAAGCCTTTGATATGACACTGTTCATCAAGAAATTCCAAGAAGGTCATTCTTCCAGGATGACTTAGCTTGAAAAACTTAATTTCATAGGGGCTCTACCAACAGCTCTTAGAACTAATATTCTGAACGAAAGCACTGAAATAAATGCTTCTTTGAACTGATGAGCAAAATGTCTGGATTTGTACATAATATTTTTGCAAAGCTATTGGGTTCAAATTTCTGGAGGAGCCTCCTTTAGGATTAAGGAAAATCAAGATGAAACATAAATAAGGCAGATTTGTCACCTTCATATGTTACTGCTTATCAAAATGAAGCTCAGCAAGGCTTAAGTTAGAATAACTGAAGTAGGAGTATGTCATAGGAGAAATTGCATTCCTTCTGCTCTTCCATGCCCAGGGTGATAAAAAATTGCTAAGAGGGAGCTTCTGCTTCTGTAAAAGAAAACGCTCTTGTTGCGGTGTGTATGTGTAGCTCTTATCCTATATATATAGATAAGTAATGCTTTGTTCGTGATTGCCCACACGATTTTCTCATTTGGTTTTGCTCAGGCTAATGCATGTGCAGTAGGGTTTTCTTATTTTAAAATTATAAAATATTTATTTAACATTGACACATAATAATTGTACATATTTATGGGGAATAGCATGATGTTCTGATATATGTATACGCTGTATAATGAGCAAATCAGGGTAATTACCATATCCATTACCTTAAATATTTATCATTTCTTCATGATAAGAACATTTTAAAACCTCTCTTTTAGCTATTTTGAAATACATAACAATATTACTGTTAATTCTAGTCATCATCCTACCATGCAATAGAACAGTAAAACTTATATCTGACCAGAGTTTTGCACCCAGTCTTTCTCTATCCCACTTTTCCGCTTCCCTCCCCATCCTCTGGTAACCATTATTTCACTCTTAAGAAAACCTTTTTAGATTCCACATGTGAGTGAGATCATGTGGTATTTGTCTTTCTCTGCCTGGCTTATTTCACTTGGCACAATATGCTCCAGATTCATCTATGTTGCTGTAAAAGACAGGATTCCATTCTTTTTTATGGCTAAATAGTATTCCATTGTGTATATATGCCACATTTTCATTATCCATGCTGTGCAGTGTTGACTGTCAACACTGTCAGTTTTTTTGCACAAAGTGAGGGAGGAATTGTGCAGTTAATGGAATGGGGGAGATGGCTTGTCCTCCATCCTCTCCAGAATTAGGGCTCCATTAATTTGTTTAAAATATTTCAAACCTCCAGAATTGAGGCATATCTACAGTAAAATGTAAATACAGAAACACTTTTCAAGGAGAAATATTCAGGATTCATTGATTGTTTTTCTTTTCCATCAATATGCTGCCATTCTCCTTTATTGACACAGATACTCAAGAATCGGCTATGCAGTCATCCCTTAGTGTCTGTAGGGAATTGGTTCCTGGGCACTCCCCAGCCTACCATAGATACCAAAATCTGTGGATGCTCAAGTCACATATATAAAATGGCATGCAGTATTTGCATATAAGCTATGCACATCCTCCTATATACTTTAAATCATCTCTAGATTACTTATGATACTTGATTACTTATGATTACTTATGATACAATGTAGATGTTAAGTAAACAGTTGTTATACTGTATGTTTTCGTTTGTATTGTTTTTATTGTTGTTTTGTTACTTTTTCTTGTTTTTTTTTTTTTTAATATTCTTAATCCACAGCAGACTGAATCCATAGATGTGGAAATCATGGATACAGAGGGCCAAGTGCACTTTGTTTATCTAAATATTAAACTGGCAATCCATTAAAAATCAATCTTTCCTAAATTAAACTGTTCCTAAATCTGTTCCTAAATTTGTTGTTGTTGTTGTTTT
>NW_016809457.1:1649782-1674502 GCF_001698545.2 Rhinopithecus bieti
TTTTAGAGACTGAGCTTCGCTCTTGTTGCTCAGGCTGGAGTGCAGTGGTGTGATCTTGGCTCACCGCAACCTCCACCTCCCAGATTCAAGCGATTCTTCTGCCTCAGCCTTCCTGAGTAGCTGAGATTACAGGCATGTGCCATCATGCCTGGCTGTTTTTGCAGTTTTAGTAGAGATGGCGTTTCTCCATGTTGGTCAGGCTGGTCTCGAACTCCTGACCTCAAGTGATCTGTTAGTCTCGGCCTCCCAAAGTGCTGGGATTACAGGCGTAAGCCACTGCGCCCGGCCCCTAATTTTTTTAAGTGCCTCTCAATGCAAAAACACATTGTCACCCATAAGCTTATTTCAAAAAATAAAAAGTAAACCTGAATAAAATGAAGCCTCAGAAAATTCAGAGACCAGGAAAAAAAATAGCTGGAGTTACCTTAGAGGGATTAAATCATCAAAATCCAGTCTACAGGAAACTTCACAGGCCAAATCACTTGATTTCTTCAAATTGCAAAAGCAAAATGGTGGGGGGGGGGGCTGTAAATTGAGAACCCTCAAGGATACTTATTTTTAAATAGTTCACATACTGAACTGTTGTGTAGAAGGATGCACATTTAGGGGATAAACCATGAAGAAAAGGGAGGAAGTGATGACTGTCAACGTCTGGACAGTTGTTGCTTTTAGGGAGGAGGTAAGGGCTGTCACTGGCACAGGGCACAGAGGCAGTACTACCAAAGCGTTTGGCAAAGGTCTGTTGTTCCTAATTTTAAATGGGCTTAGCTAGAAAGGAACATATATTAAACATAAAAAGCACTACAGGGAGTTTATAATTTCACCGTCATTGTATCTCCTGGTAGTTTCTGAACTATCACACAACCCCAGGTTCTGTGGAGTCCTTCATGCCTACTAGAAGGCATAAATTCCTTATCACACTTCAACAGCTGTCTGTGCACATTTGGTCAAAAGTATCAGAGAACATCAACTCCTCAAAAAGTAGGAGTGTGGGAGAGGGACGAAGGTTTAAGTCTAAACCTAATTTCCCGGTTCAGACAGTTGTTGGCACTAAAGGGCTCCTATTTTCTTTCAACAGAGATAGCATTTGGTTTTCCATATTCATATTCCTATATACTTGTGTGTACAATGCAAGCTTTGTTGTGCTGTATCTGGCCAGTGTTTTCACCCCTTTACAACAGGCAGTAACTGTAGCTGTGCATAATGTACCTGACGGTGAAGGTGGCTGGCTATTGGAGTCTCCTGTTGGGCAACGTTTGTGCTGGCACAACCATGGTATTTTTCTTTCTTCCTGTCCCTCCAAACTTTCTTGATTTAATGACAGTCTTATGTTTCATTTGTTTTCTCTGATCCAACGTGTTTATATGAGGGCAGCTCTAGAGAACATAAAAGTCCGTTGCAGGGTGGTAATTATTGACCATGGTTTTACACAGCACCTCATGTGGTAAGAAGATAAATGCATAATCACCCAGTAATAAGAAAAACTCTGACTGAAGGACCGAAGGACGTTGTCATTTTACTCCACCCTCTGTGAGTCAGCGAAATGGATTGAATTATAAACCAGAAACCAGCACTTCAATCTGATGAAACTCATCCTATAGAGGAAAGTGTCACTACATGTTGGCAGTTTGTAAAATGTGATGATCTGCCCTAATCCATTGGAACTGACATGTCCTTAATAATAGCAACATTCTTTGTAAATTAAATAGCTATTATTTTTTTAAACCTGTCAGGATATGCTTATGCAGTTGACGCACGTGTGATCATAGGCATGTTCGCTGTGTCTAAAAGTCAGAAAAATAGAATCCATTTTGGAATTTGTAAAATTAAGCCAGTATCTTGGTCTCTCAAGGCATGAACCAAAACTGAGCTGAAAATCCTGGATTGATTTTCCACATATGAATAAACGGAGTCTGGATGGTAGCATATGTCCCAAGGTCATTGTGCAACAGTAATTAATGATTAATAATCATGTAGTAAACATTCATTGAGCACCTATTCTGTCCTAGACACAGTGGTAGGCAAGGTTGCAGCAGAGAAATGGCAAGAATCATTCTCATCTGTTTCCACTTCTCCACTGCTTGTTTAACCCTTGCTAGTCAGCAAGCTGGTGCTCTGGCTTCCTTCTTTTCTCTCCTGTGAGGAGGTCTCCTGCTTCGGTGGGGAGATGACCTTCTGTGTTCCCTGTGCCTTCAAGGCTGCCCTTGCAAAGGACACTTCTCCTACAGAGAAACAAGTGACATATGGTTTATGTTGGTTGCTTAGCTGAAAGGGAACATATTTTCAGCATAGTGCTGCCACCCTTTTAAAAAAATTTCTTGTAACCTCCACGAACCTCAGGAGAAATTCCCTAGAATTATTTTAGAGTACATGAACAATTCTTTTGCAAAGTTATTTCATGACTTGAAGGTTATAACAGGTAAGGATTGCAACATGAAGTCATGCAAGACAGGCTTAAAATAATTTGAAATTTTCTGACGTGTCTTACAAATAAACCACTGTGATAGTCATCTTAAAGTCAGGCTTTATCTTGGACACATCAGCTTATAACCTGGGTAATGATGTGTCTGAAGCAGACAGGATATGGCAAACTGGGAAGCCAAAGGTTTAATCAGGGGGCTTACTATCAGCAGATCTCACTTAATGGACTGTTATCAAGGTGTTGCTGAAGATTGCAAATATTAAGCCCAAAACACCCGATGGTTGCTGCTTTTTTTATAATATTTGAATGAGAACAGCAAATGAAGAGTATAAGTTGGCGCTATTGTACATGTAGGCTGTGCCTTGCACAAGGGCACCCAGTGGAGAAGATAGCAGGCTGGGGCTAAAATCCCATGTGCACCTTGCTCACTGGGCCATACACCATGAGGTGAGGCTACACTGACTCCGAGGGGTGCCTTTTGTGTGTTTGTATAAAGGTGCTATATGGGTGGCGTTGGCACTAGCACTATTGTCTTCCCAAGATGGATTTTTGGAAACTGCTGACATGGCTAAGATGGGGAAGGACTGTCTTACTGCTAGTGGAAAAACTAACTTCAGCTAGGATATATGTTCTTTCCCAGAACAAGCTGGGCACTCTCCAATGATTCCAAGTTACCAGGCAATTCTGGGAGTGGAAGAGCTTTGTTGCTCCACCCACCTTCTTTTCCTGGAGAATTGTCAAGATCTAGGATTTCCCCAGAGCTAGAATAATTACTGAGCAGAGTCCAGCCCTGCTGAGAAATTGCAGAATTGCAGAGTAAATTTCCCCTGAAGGCCATGTCTCCTGCATCCTGCCACCTGCATCTGGGTTGTAGTTTAAAAGTCTTGTCCAAGAGGATTGCTAAAATATAAATGTCCAGACTGACAGCTGCTCTCTGCACAGTGTGAACACATTAGCTTATAAGAAATCCTAGGTTTCCAGTATTTACCATCGCACACCACTTCCATGGAATTAAGTTGGGTCTCACTAATGTGTGGAATGTTCCATATCCTAATGAAATCTTCTTTTGCATATGTGCATGATATGAGAGTGTAACAGCTCAGAAATTACCACAATGCTCCACTCTACATTTCCTAGCTCAAACACACACACACACACACCCCAACCACTATTAGTAACAGTAACTTTAAGTGGAGGAAGCTATCAAGATATCAAAATAAGGAGGGCCAGGCATGGTGGCTCACGCCTGTAATCCCAGAACTTTGGGAGGCCAAGGCGGGTAGATCATGAGGTCAAGAGATCGAGACTATCCTGGCCAACATGGTGAAAACCTGTCTCTACTAGCAATACAAAAATTAGCTGTGTGTGGTGGCGCATGCCTGTAGTCCCAGCTACTCAGGAGGCTTAGGCAGGAGGATTGCTTGAACCTGGGAGACGGAGTTCCCAGTGCTTGCACTGAGCTGAGATCACACCACTGCACTCCAGCCTGGCAGCAGAGCAAGACTCCATCTCAAAAAAAAGAAAAAGATATAGATAAAGAAACATACAAAACACTTTTTTTTTTTTTTTGAGAGAAAGAACCCAAGCAAATGGGTTTTAAAATTCTACTTCTATCACTGCACTCCATTTAAAAGCTGAAGGCATCAAGAGTTGACATTGCTCATGGCACATCAAGGGAAAATTCAGAAAAGAAAGCATCTATTCACTCATTACCCAAATGTAAATTATACGTGCTCTTGAAGTATGCTCTTTATTTAATTTTAATGCATTTTAAATTTTAATATGAATTACTCTACATGAATCACCCTTTTTGGTTTCAATGCCATTAGCACACAAAAATTGAGGAAAGGATTCTATTTTCTGGTAATTCAAACTATTTTATGAGGTGCAGCACATGATATTGTGTCTTCCATAGAGAAGGAACTCAATATTTGTTGAAGCAATTTCAATGTGATATGTTAGCTATGATTTAATGTGAGTAGGTAATGACTTCCCATATTCTTTTTTTTTTGTCTGCAGCTAAAAGGATTCTTCTGTTCCCATTCATATTTTTAAAAGTCTTTGGTTCTCAGTAAAACCAAGGCATAGTTTTTTAAAGAGTATCTTGACATCACTCTCAGACCTATGCAATCAAAGAGATTCAAAGTCAATATTGTGAAGATGACCATATTGCCAAAAGCAATCTACAGATTCAATGCAATTCCCATCAAAATATCATCACAATTCTTCACAGAACTAGAAAAAAGATCCTAAAATTCATATGGAATCAAAAAAGAGCCCTCATAGCCAAAGCAAAACTAAGCAAAAAGAACAAATCTGGAGGCATCCCATTTCCTGACCTCAAACTATACAACAAGGCTGTAGTTACCAGACAGTATGGTACTGGTATAAAAAATAGGCACATAGACCAGTGGAACAGAACAGAGAACCCCTAAATAAAGCCAAATACTTACAGTCAACTGGCCTTCGGCAAAGCAAACAAAAACATAAACTGGAGAAAAGACACTTATTCAACAAATGGTGCTGAGATAATTGGCAAGCTACATGTAGAAGAATGAAACTGGATCCTCATCTCTCACCTTATACAAAAATCAACTCAAGATGGATCAAAGACTTAAATCTAAGGCCTGAAACCATAAACATTCTAGAAGATAACATCAGAAAAATTCTTCTAGATATTGGCTTAGGCAAAAAGTCTATGACCAAGAACCCAAAAGCAAATACAACAAAACAGATACATAGATGGTACCTAGTTAAACTAAAAAGCTTTTGCACAGCAAAAGAAATAATCAGCAGAGTTCACAGATAACTCACAGAGTGGGAGAAAATATTTGCAAATACTGCACCTGACAAAAGAGTAATATCAAGAATCTAAAAGGAGCTCAAACAAGTTAGCAAGAAAAAAACAAATAATCCCATCAAAAGTGGGCTAAGGACATGAATAGACAATTCTCAAAAGAAGATACACAAATGGCCAGTAAACATATGAAAAAAAATGCTAAAAATCACTAGGTATCAGGGAAATACAAATTAAAACCACAATGAGCTACCACCTTACTCCTATAAGAATGACCATAATTTAAAAATTAAAAAATAATAGATATTGGCATGGTTGCTGCTGGTGGGACTGTAAACTAGTACAACCACTGTGGAAAACAGTATAAAGATTCCTTAAAGAACTGAAAGTGGAACTACCATTTGATCCAGCAATCCCACTACTGGGTATCTACCCAGAGGAAAATAAGTCATTATATGAAAAAGACACTTGCACACACATGTTTATAGCAGCACAATTAACAATTGCAAAAATATGGAACCAGCCTAAATGCCTATCAGCCAACAAGTGGATAAAGAGAATGTGGTATATATAGACCATGGAATGCACTCAGACATAAAGAAGGAATGAAATAATGGCATTCGCAGCAACCTGGATGGAGTTGAAGACCATTATTCTAAGTGAAGTAACTCAGGAATGGAAAACCAAACATCGTATGTTCTCATTTCTAAGTGAGAGCTAAGCTATGAGGATGCAAAGGCATAAGAATGATACAATGAACTGTGGAGACTCAGGGAATGGTGGGAAGGGGCAAGGGATGAAACACTACATAATGAGTACAGTGTATACTGCTTGGGCAATAAGTGCACCAAAATCTCAGAAATCACCACTGAAACACTTACCGATGTAACCGAAAACCACCTGTTCCCCAAAATTATTGAATTAAAAATAAAAAATTTTAAAAAATACGAAATTATTTTCCAGTTTTTTTTTGTTTGTTTGTTTGCTTGTTTGTTTGTTTTGAGACAGAGTCTTGCTCTGTCCCACAGGCTAGGCTAGAGTGCAATGGTGCCATCTCAGCTCGCTGTAACCTCCGTCTCCCAGGCTCAAGTGATTGTCCTGCCTCAGCCTCCCGAGTAGCTGGGATTAAAGACATGCGCCACCATGCCTGGCTAATTTTGTGTATTTTTAGTAGAGACAGGGTTTCTTCATGTTGGTCAGGCTGGTCTTGAACTTCTGACCTTGTGATCCGCCCACCTTGGCCTCCCAAAGTGCTGAGATTACAGGCATGAGCCACTGCACCAGGTCTAAATCATTTTCTTATGCTGTAAAGGCACTCTATAAGGTCTGACTCTTTTTTCATTTGAATAAATCCAGTGATTTGAAAACCCTGTATTTGATGGGTGAATACATTAAATTAGTGGCCTAGAGATAGTAGGAGACAAACATTATATTTTTTAAAAACTAGTCACGCACTGGCGGCTCATGCGTATAATCCCAGGATGTTGGGAGGCTGAGGTGGTAGGACGCCTTGAGGCCAGGAGTTTGAGACCAGCCCTGAAAACATAGCAAGACTCCATCTCTATAAAAAATTTAAAAATTAGCTAGGCATTGGTGGTGTGAGCCTGTGGTCCCAGCTATTTGGGAGACTGAGATGGGAAGACTGCTTGAGCTCAGGAATTTGAGGTTGCAGTGAGCTATGAATGTGCTGCTGCACTTAAGCCTAGGTGATGGAGAGAGACACTGTTTCAATAAATAAATAAGTATTTTTAAAAAACCAGACAGACACAAATATTTGGGTCGTGATTTGATGTACTTTTGACTTTGAGAAGGAGAAACAACAAACATACACCTAACTCTGAAGCAAGTTGGAATGTGATAAACATCAGACAAGAAGTTCCAAAATTGAAACAGAAAGTCAGAAAGCAAGGCTGAGGCTAGAGGGAGTATTTTATGGAGAAGACTGTGGAAGATGGCATGAACAAAGGCAGAGTGGTGGATGGCTTAGAGTCATTGGGATAGGTACAGCATGTTTGATGGCTTAGAGTCATTGGGATAGGTACATGTGGTCTCCTTTGATTAGAGGAGAAGACACATGAAGGGAGAAGTTTGATGATCAAGCTTCAGGATAGGCTGGAACCAGGGTGTAAAAGGCCTTGAATACTGGATATGGGCAGTGGCATCATGTAAAACGTTAAATTACCAGGTATTGGGGTTATATTATATATATACAATATATAACCATAAAACACTTAAGAGTGAAGATACATATCTAGTCATGCCATTGCTTTGCTTAAAACATTTCTTGAGTCCACTATTACCTTCAGTACCAAGTGAACACTATTTAGAATGACAGAAATCTTTTCAGGATATGGCCTTTCTCCACTTCTCAGCCACATCACCCCACATACTAATATATTTCATGTTATTAGAATCAAAGAAGCCCATAGCCATATTGAATGCTGTGATTATTCACATCACGTATTGTAGTCTGAAATGCCCAAGTGTTTCCACTATTTGGAATTCCCATTTTGCCCAGCTCAGTCTGCCTGCTCACACCAACTGAGTCTTTAAGACTTGGTTCGAATCTTCTTTTCTCTAAGTTGAATTAAGCAGTTCTTTCTCTACTGCTTTATCACTCTGTAGCTTTCTTTCTAATTGCACTCACCTCTCTGTACTGTAATTATTGACTTATATAACTTGATCTAGACTGTGCACTCATTAAAGATGAAAACTATCATATATTCCTCTTTGTGTCTGCAGCATACAATGTGTAGTCCGCACAGGACTGGATAAATGAATCTATAGATGGAAAAATACATGAAAGAATAAATGAGTGAGTGAATGAGTGAATGAATGGGGAAGAATATTTATAATGCATTCATCTCCCTTACAGGTGCCTTTCATGCCCCCTATCAAGCACATGAGAGAGGATTACTGTTTTGCACCTGGTTGTTCAGTGCACCTGACTCACAGAGTCTTGATTTTGGTGCAGCTTCTCCACCTAATCTATGTTGTTGCCAGTTCCTCATATCTAAATCAGAATTATCCTTTGAAAGTGAGTTCCAAGTGTTTTCTTTCCTGACCTGAGTAGTTTAGCTTTATATTTTCATTCCACTTCAGCTTTCTGAGAAAGGGTCAATTTCTCAAATGATCTTTCCAAATATTCTCTGGAGCAATTTCTATTGAGGGAGATTACAAAACTCCAACCTTGGTGTTAAGGTTCAGCCTTGGATGAGGAGACAGAAGAATGAAAAAAAAATACAGTGTGGGTTTTCTTCATAAATAACTCTCATGTGTAATGATCAAACACAGTATCTCATTCTCTACCTAAAGCTGCCAAAAAGAAGAGGAGGGCAAATCATCATTTTGGGAATTGAGAGTTCAATTATTCCATAGTTCACAGAACAAGTATCCATCTAAAATTGAGAATTATTTTTTAAGTTTTAAGAACGTATGTTTAAAACTTACTTTTGGAACAAACTTTTTTGGAAAGACATGATCTGTCCAAATAATACCAAAAGACTAATTTTGATTCACAAAATCTAAAGTAAAAGAGATCAATAACTAATCTTTTAGGCCAGGTTCTAAGCATCCTAGATTCATAAGGAATAGGCAGGTTAATTTGGAACTTCAAGCAGAATCCAACCCTCCCATTTGCTTCGCAGACAGCAGATCCCTGATGTGGGGCTGCCCAGAGGACCCCATGAAGATAGTTGCTTCTTTGATCTTGGGGTGGAAAGAACCCAAGGAACAAAACCCTGGGCCACTGGCTTGTTTCTCCAAGGATCTGGTTTTATTGGATGAAATTTTCTGTGTTGATGCTGTTTTCCTGAAGTGGCCTCTGGGCTCATCGATACCACAAGTTCATAAATACTTTAATATTAAAAGGAATTCTGCTCATGGACTGGACTGAAAAAAATTATCCTCTTGGACCCAACTACTTGAACTCAACTGCTTATTTTTAGCATTTTAGGTGAAGTCTCATGCTTTGTCTATTATTGTTCTGTTGAGAAGTAAAGACATTTGATTAGGCCATGTTTCCAGTACTGTTTAAAACTGAATTAGAGAACGTGCACTCTGAAAGATGTGTTAGTTTTAGGATTTCCAACTTGTGGCTAAAGCACCCCAAAATTAAATAACTTGCCCAAGGCCAGCAAGTATTATAACCTTAGAGTTTTGTACGAAGATTTCTGCACTCATTAATGTTGCATCACACACACACACACACACACACACACACACTATATTGTACACAGTAAGGATGTAGTTTGTTGCCTATTATAAGTTGAGCACAAAATGCTAACTTTATGTTTTTAAATGTCATAGTCCTCAGGAATGTGAAACCCATAGAACATTTAAGCTTCCATTTTTCTAAAGACTAAAGGATCATTTAAATAAAGATGTCAGTACCCATGAAAGGTATCAGATAAACAGATAAATAGATGCTCTATTTATTCAATTCATGCACAGAATATCTGTTCAGTTCCTGTTGGCACAGGTCTTTCTGGTAAAGTCGGGGGACTTGAGGCATTTCAGTACTCTGTTGGGAGGATAATATGTGTTTCAATAAAGGAGCTTCCTTTGGGGGAGATTTGAACTAAGAAATTAATTCATTTTCAGTAGGATTACTAAGTAGATCTTCTTGGAGCACAGAAGTTTTAATGACAGCTATGACAATACCTTACATATGACAAGCCTGCTTGTTGCATAACCTTCATGTTTTGCCAACATGGCCTCACCCCTCTCATCTCACATCCTTGGACAGGCACTGGGGTACCTCTGTCTGTGTGATTTTTCCTGTGTATACCTTCTTCCGTACTTCAATAAAGTTGGTCTAAGTATTAAACATGGATTTCAATCTGTGATTTATTGATAATTCATCCAGTAGTCCATTATAAACCTCATCTGTAATACTATTTTGGGCCATCTCTTGAGTGGATCCCATAAGAAAACATTTGTTAGCTTTTAACTCTCCAGCAAATTCTGTCAGGTTTGGGCTCCCTGTCCTTGGCTGTGATGTTGCTGCTGCAGGCCAGGATAGCATGGATCAGAAGAGGTGTAAATCTGACTGCCAGAAGTCAAGAGAAAAGGGAAATATACAACCATAATAGGTTTGTTTTGAGGAAAAACAGGAATAGTCATAATGAGTCCCCAAAAGGACATTTACTTAGAAGCAGATTTGAAACCTGGCATGTAGGGAGAGTTCTAGAGTTAAATATAACTTCATCACACGATCCAAGTGTGGATTTATGAGTCCGTTTTGAGAATTACATGAAAAGCTTTTCATAAAACACATATTAAAATATAGAATTATTAGTGTTCTCTGCATTTCATCGAAGTATTTAGTTCACATACTGTGGTTCTGCAGCATTCTCGTACATAAATACAAAATAAACATCCATCTATGCTCATTAAGAAGGCATTATTGGTGCTTTATCATAGAAATTTTCTAGTCTTGTTAATATTCAAAACCTTTCTTTTCAACCTTGTGATTATGGGATGATCTTCCATTTAAACTAAAATTGCATCTATGAGGCTCAAGTTATTCTTAAAAATATAATACTGTTCACATAGGGCTGAGGACCAAAAACAAGGGGAGAATTTCTTGTAGCAAAAAAATCAAGCAATGTGGCAATCTAAGGTAATCTTTTCTCAGTGGTTATCACAACGGGCATTGGTCAGCCCAAGTCCCGAGCATTCTAAAATGAGGAGAAAGGTTGCCAGTGCTCCTAAATGGGAACCTTGCAGAGAAGAGAGTTGGACTAGGAATTGTGAATATCAACCAGCTTTTTGGTGAGCAGCCAATAGCCTTCTTGTTGGAAATGCCCAAGTCTTTCCCAAACCATTTGGCTCACCTCCTGACGTAATTGCATCTGTAAAAGAAATATTTAAATAGGCTGGAGTGATGGTAATGGACGGATTTCAATTACCAGGGCGCATACTGGATTACTTTAAGTGGCATAAATTGGCTGTAAGGCAAACTCACGAATCAGGCTCAGCATAGCTTTCCAATGCAGTATGTCTCTCTGAAGGTACCACTATGTGCTCTTAGGTAATGTAAAACAGAGGTTAGGAGTCAGGATGTAATTGGAGCAGATATTCTATTGGGAAACATACAGTATAATTTTGAAAGTGGAGTGAGGCCAAAATGGTTGAGTATGCTGAAATAATGATCAAGGGGCTCTAGGTAAGTTTCAAATGATGTAAATAATTTTAAAAATTCATGGAAATGTATATTGAGAAATATTTGGAGAAACCAATTAAAAGCTGTTGGAAAGTTTTAGAGCAAAATATAATATCTTGCGTATCCAGCCAATACAAAGAATTAGAAACTTTGCATTTAAATATTTAAGCAAAATAGAGAATAGAGCTTAGCACTAAATGTAGTGATACATGTTTTACTGAATAGCTCTCACATCATTGGCTGTGTGTATGCAAAGTCTCCTTATTTGAGTGCTAAGGAATTTAGCTGGATCTGTTTCTAGTCACCAGGATAGCTGGCGCTATGCAGTTTATACAACATACTTCTCTTTCCTGGGACCTTACACACTGTCCTCTCCTTTGTGTCTTGCCTCTTCGCTTTCTTCTCACACGGATACTCTCCTATTGCGTTTCCTACACTCACCAGTCCTTCTCCTTCTCCTCCTTCTCCTTTCTAAAACCTTACTTCTGTCCCAAGACTGGCTTCCTCTATGAAAACACCACTGTCATTTGGCTTACCAGCAAGGCCTCCCCGACTGGACTGGCATCTTCCAGACTTTTCCTTATTTCCTTTTTCAAGTTGCCTTATGTTGTACCTACTAAGCTCTTTTGCTACTTGGTCAAGTCAGCCAGGTAACACATATGTATTTTATATATGATTTTTTTTTTTTTTAAAGTGTGAGTCAAGACGACTGCAACCGCCTATACCAGGAAAATAACAATAATTAAAATAAAATATGATAATGGTACAAAAGTAGGCATATGTGTTGATAGTAAAAGAGGCCAGAAAGGGAACTAATGAATTTTGAACCATATTGTAGCTAACATTTACAGATCACTTACTGTTTGCCTAACACTAAACTTACTCCTTTCATCCTCTCTGTGACCTGATGGGAATATCATTAGAGGTGAAGGTGCTGAAAGTTGAAGTAATTTTCCCAGACTAGCTTCATCATCTAGAGCTGGAACTAATATTAGATCCAAGCCACTGGGCTCTAGAGCTACATCTTAACCTTTACACTCTACTGCATCTGAAAAATGAAGTTTAATAAAATAGTTGGGAAGGTTATTATTAACTAATAAGCACTTTAGGTATAATTATCTTTTTGGTATTTTATACCCTAAACTTAAATGAACTAGGAAAAGTGTTACATACTTTTTAAGCCATGGAAAAACACTGGAAACCACAATATAGAATTCATTTCAACTCTGTTAGGAATGATAATTTTCTAACTATTGAACAATAGAAAATGCCATTATCTTCAACAAACTAACTCGGGAAGAGAAAACCAAATACGGCATGTTCTCACTTATATGTAGTAGCCAAATGATAAGAACACATGGACACATAGAGGGGAACGACACACACTGGGGTCCATGGGAGAGTGGAGGGTGGGAAGACGGAGAGGATCAGGAGAAATAACTAATGGGTACTAGGCTTAATACCTGGGTGATGAAATAATCTGTACCCCAAACCCCCATGACACAAGTTTTACCTGTGTAACACACTTGCACATGTACCCCTAAACTCAAAATAAAAGTTAAAACAAAAAAAGTTACAAAATCACACATTTGTCTATAATTTATCCTTTATACTATTGACTTTTAAACTTTATTACTATTAAATACAATAAAACACAACTTTAAAAAGCCAACAGAACAGGAAAGTATTTGTGATAAATGTGATTAATGAATTTATACTTCTAATACATAAAATGCTGTAATGTTTATAAAAATATAAAGGTCTCAATCAGCTAAACTGGCAAAAACGTTTCACACAAGAGAAAACACAAATAACAATAAATAAATTTGTGCTGGTCAGGCCACATTCAGAGTGTTAAAATCATTTAAACTAATTTTATTATAAAAGCAATATAGAACAGTTAAATATGCTACAAAAACCTACAATGAAAAGACTTGAAAATTTTTCAGAGGAAGAATGAGTGGTGAGGTTACTGAGCAAAGAGGAGCTGGGGGCCTTGGAGAGGAGCAAGCAATGATGCTGAATGATATGTCCAGGTCTGGCTCATGGGGTTGCCTGACCTGGAGCTTGGAAGAAGGCTCGGAAACTAGAACGAGGCTTATGGCAATGGACCTCAAACTTTGAGGTGTATCAAAATCGTCTGGAAGGTGCATCAAAATCACCTGAGAGCTTGTTAACACCTGGATCGCTAGACCCCACTCCCACAGTTTCTTATTCCGTCAGTTTGGAGCAAGGCGATTGCCCATATTTCTAAGAGGTTCTCCAATGATGCCGGTGTTGTCAGTCTGGGACTCGCACTTTGAAAACTGCTGGCTTACAGAATCATCTGCAGACGTAACAACTGAAGTGTAGTAAAATCAACAATGGAGCAAAGGAAGGGTGGCAGGAGAGATGAGGCAGGGATAAGGAAAGAGGAAAGGATTGAGAGAGACAGACAGGCAGAGAGGAATATAGGGCCAAGTGCTATTCCTCAAAATTTATCATTGCCATTCCCACACCCTGGCCCTGTTTTGTTCCCTTCCCTTCACTGTCAATCATTCTGAATGACTAGTAATCTGCTACAGCTTCTCCCTCTTCCACCTTCACCTCTGACTAGTCCACATTCCTTATCTCCTGCCATCACCTCTTCATTGCAATTACTCTTTGAAGTCACCGAATCTGCAGATCTGCTGTCAGCTCTGTATCCTTGACACAACAGCAGTGTTTGATAGTTCTGTCCACTTGCTTCTTCCTTGTTTTTTATGACATACACTAACCTGGTTATGTTTCTGAATAGTGAGCACTGAACTGCATTTTTTTTTGCAAAAGGCAAAGTAGACTTTACTGTATCAAGTAGAGTGAATGATCCTAATTACCAAGGGAAGAAAAGGTCCATTTCTATATAATAGGTGCAAAAAGGAGTATGTTTGGAACTCAGGGTCTTCTCCGAGTTAATCATTAGCACTTTTGATCATTCAGGGGTAAAAGGTAATAGAAGAGAACAGCAACCCAGCAGAGGCAGGAGCACCAATAGCTTAGACTCTTTAGGAAAGAAAGGAAAGATCATCCTACCAAGTAAAGAACCAAAGAACCAAGAGACACCAAAGTGCTGGCCGATGACAATGGGAGTCTGAACTGGGTCACCAAAGAGGCAACTGAATGGCTTCATGACCAGTTGCACATACAAGGACTAGAGTTGCTATGCACAGGTTCTTCTGTGCTTTATGTATATATTTGCATATATTAAGTTTATTTCCACCACTATGCCATACCCACTGCATTATGCAAGATGTGTTTTGTGGAACTATTAAGTTTTGTCTTTCAGTTACAAGAAGTCAAAGGCAAGTGTGACTAGACCCAAGACAAGCAAGTATCTCCCAGAAACGGAGAATGTTACTGGGGAGATTCTTTTGTCTTTTTTTTTTCAGACGGAGTTTCGCTCTCGTTGCCCAGGCTGGAGTGCAACGGTGTGATCTCGGCTCACCGCAGCCTCCACCTCCCAGGTTCAAGTGATCCTCCTGCCTCAGCCTCCCAAGTACCTGGGATTACAGGTGCCTACCACCAGGCCGGCTGATTTTTTGTATTTTTAGTAAAGACGGGTTTTCACCATGTTGGCCAGGTTGGGCTTGAACTCCTGACTTCATATGATCCACTCACTCTTGGCCTCCCAGAGTCCTGGGATTACAGGTGTGAGCCACCATGTCTGGCCCTCTTTTTCTTCCTTTATTGGAACAAATTTTAGTTTCTTCTCAAAGAGCCCTTCCTTGACTACTCAATCTAAAGTAGACCCTTGTGTATAATACCTATCTGAATTGCCTATTTTTTTTTGTCCATTCTAAGCCTCATTAAAACTTGTAATGGTTTTCCTTCTTTAGCTGTTTATTATTCTTTGTTTGCCTATCTCACCAACAGGGAAGCTTCAGAAATAGTGCCTGTGTTAAATGTACATATTAACATGTAGCACAGTGCCTGACACACAGTAGGTAACCAATACTGTGGATCGAATGAATAAATTGGCACTAGTAGGAATGGTGAGCAAGAGGCTATTTCAGAAGGGTTTCGGGTCCCTCAGTTCTCTACACAGCAGCCTCTTAAATATGATTGGAAAACCAAATACTTCAAAGTCACAATATGTTGCAGTTTGGAGTAAAACTTTAAGAATAAATTCTTCTAAGGTTCTCCAGAATCCATTTGTGTTGTACCAGAGGACATAGTATATTCTACCTCATTTGATCGATCAAGACAGTAACATTCTGTTTTTGTCATTTAATACATATTTATTGGGTATCCGTGGTTTGCTATGCACTGGGCACACTGCAGTGAACAAGCTTGACAAAGCCTTGTGCTTATGAAGCCAACATTGTAGTGGGGAGGACGCAGGCAAAATATTGATCAACAAAGAAATAAATGGAATAATTACAGCTAGTGAAATGCGCTCTTAAAAAATTAAAACAAATTGCTATAGTGGACAGTGCCCAGAGGGGACACTTTGTGTTAGGGAAATCAGGAAGGTTTCTCCGAGGAGGTGATTTTTGAGCTGAGATCTGAATAGTACAAAGAAACAAATCAGGTGAAAACAAAGCCTTCCAGCAACAAGGAGGCCAGTGTGGCCAGTGAAGGGGACATGGAAAGTGATGGGGACAGAAAGATATATAGAACCATGTCGCATGGGGCCTTGGAGGCTGATATAGTCTGGATGTTTTGTCTTCTCAAAATCTCATGTTGAAATTTGATCTCCAGTGTTGGAGTTGGGGCCTAATGGGAGGTGTTTGGGTCATGGTGGTGGATCCTTCATGAATGACTTGTTGCTGTTCTTGCAGTAATGAGTTCTCACTCCATGTATTCATGTAAGAGCTGGTTGTTTAAAAGAGCCTCATACCCCTTCCCTTTCTCTTTTGCTCCCTCTCCTGCCATGTGCCATGCTGGCTCCCCTTCACCTTCCACCATGACTGAAAGCTCCCTGAGGCCTCACCAGATGCAGATTCCTGTATTTCCTGTACAACCTGTAGAACTGTGAGTCAAAATAAAACTCTTTTTTTAATAAATTACCCAGTTTCAGGTATTCCTTTTTAGCAATGCAAATGAACTAACGCAGAGGCCATAGTAACATGTTTGGAATTTAGTCTTAATATGGTTTTTAAAAATCTACTGGAGAATTTTAAACAGTAAGTGATATGGTCTATTTTACGTTTTAGCATAATCGTTCCATAAAGATGTTAAAGATGGTTGATTGCTCATATGTGTTTTTTCTTCCTCTTATTCCAAAGACTGTGCTGAAATAATAGCAAAAGAATAAAAAAAGGCATAAACCTTTAAGAACAATGAGGAGAGGTGAGGAGATAGTAGGAGCTAAAACAATAACATGTATTTTTTTGAAAATGGAAATAGATGGACAGAGGAATGAAGAGTGAGCCAATTCTTACTGTCCAAGACTTGAAGGCATGAGGTATCATGCAGAGCAGGATGCGTGAGCTTCTGAAAATAGGGATTGGATGAAAGTTTGTACATGAAACTATTAGTTTCATGTACAAGAAAATGAGCATGAGTCCTCTGTGACAAGAAAATGAGCATGTATTCTACGGAGCATTTGGCTTTAAGTGGCTAAGGAACCAAGGCACATGGTAGAATGAACGGTGGGTGTGTGCAGCTTGGGGATGAAAACAGAAGTTTAATCAAGAGCCTTCACACTGAGTAGGGAAATTCCCAGACCCCATTTACCTGCCTGTTGTGTGAATGTTGGTCCATACTCCACAGGAAAGAGACTTGGGGAAATTCTGCTCAGCTGAAACTGAAAAGTCCCAGAGAGCACATTTTTACATAATTCCCAGACTGTGTGGCTTACAGTGAAGCCACCACTTGGCCAGTCTTGATTGTGGACTAGATCTGGTTTCCAAGCACCATTCAATGTAAACAAGGAGATAAGAATCATCAGATATTTGAGAGAAACCTCCAATATAAAAAAGAAAGCTCAAAGCAAATGGAAAAAATCTTCTAAGGGAAACAGAAATAAACCAAAGAACAACATAATAATTTGTGAAAATTGTTAATATCATTAGAAAGATAGGATATTGCATACCTAATACAAGATCAGGAAACTGTAAGAAAGGAACCAAAAAAGAAAGAAAGTAGTGATGAAATAAGAAACACAAGAAAGGTGATAGAAAATAATGTTGAAGAAATCTTTCAAAAAGTTTAACAAAAAACAAAATGATCACAAAAAGAAGAAAAAAGACAAGACTTATAGGACCAGAGTCTTTAACATTTAATTCAGAGTATTACAGAGAACTAAGAAAAGAGAGAAAAAGACAGTATGAAAAAAATTATACAAGAACATTTCCCCTGTTAGAGGATGTGAATCTTCAGATTGAATAGTGTTAACAGAATTTCCCAGAGAATGAATACAAAAGACCCACTGCAAGACACACCATAATGAAATATAAGAGCATCATGAGAGGCTTTTAGAAACTTTCAGATAGGAAAAGACGGGCTACGAAGGAATAAGATTTAACATACCATTCGACTTGCCAATATTATCATCACTGAGAAAAGGAAATGAGGAATGCTTACAAAGTACCAAGGAAAATATTTTCTGCCTAGGATTTTATGCCCAGCCAAATTATCATCAAGTTTGAGGGTAAATTAAAATTATTTTCAGACATTTAAGTCATCATATGAGGACCCAAAAAATTACGTCCACAAATGAAACACAAAAATACATAAAAAAGGAAACTACTTAGCTCTGGAGTGAAAAACTAACAATTTAAATGAACAAAATAAGTCCCTGATAAATTATTTAGTAATAAAATAGTAACATTATCCTGAAATAGAGAAGGGGGGAAGGGTAGTATAAGAGAGCTAAGTCTTCACCAACCATAAAAGGGAGCCAATGAATAATACTGAAAATTCATAAATCAAGAAATAGTAGTTTATTCATATTATTTAGCAATGTGTAAGTAAACACCAGAAGAAACATGAAAATAAAGGGAAGCGAGTTGTTTTTCAGTACTTCACATAATGTATGTTCATGTATCATAATTTTTCAATACATCATATATTTTCAAATTTTGCATACATATCACTTTCACCAAAAAGAAACAAAATTTAAGACAAAAGTTTCTTGTGGCAGGGTGGACACTAGATTGCAGGGAGACAAGAATAGAAATAGGTAGTGATTTTTGCAGTTCACCTGAGAGATGGAAGTGGCTTGGATCAAGTGGTAGTGGTAGAGAGAGAAAAAAGTGGACAGATTCAGAGCATAGTATGGAGTTGACATAATTTACTGAAGTATTGGCTGTGAGTATGAGGAAAAGAGAATCTTCAAGAGTGACATATAGGATATTAGATGGTGGTACCACTTGTGAATGTAAATATGCCTAAATAAAATCTTAGTTAGGAAATCATCAATCAAGATTTCTATTTTGTACGTGTTAAGTTTGACATTCCCATCAAAGAGGGGTGTCAGGGAAACAGTTTGATGGTGTCGTGGGTTGAACTGTACCCCTCTTGCCTGTACCAAAAGATGTTGCAGACCTAATCTCCTGAAATAGGGTCTTTGCAGTTGATGAAGTTAAGATGTGGTTTTTAGGGTGGGCCCTAGTATATGAATGTGTCCTTGTACAAAGGTAACATTTGGGCAGAGGTAGACACACAAAGAAGGAATTGGAAGTGAAGACACAGGGAAAACACTATCTACAAGCCACGGAACGCCCAAAGCTGTGAGAAGACAGCAAAGAGGAATGGGCTAGATTCTGCCTCACAGCCCTTGGAAGGAACCAACCTTGCCAACACCTTAATTTCAGACTCCTGACCTTCAGAATTGTGAAACAATAAATTTTACATCGTTTAAGCTACTTGGTTTGTGGTACTTTGCCAAGGCAGCCCCATGAAACCAGTACAGGATAGAGATACATGTGGAGATGTCAGAAGAGGAAACAGTGGAGATACACATTTTGGAATCCCATGCATGTAAGTTGCATTTAGAGCCATGTGACTGAGGAAATCACCTCAGTAGTGAGAAAAGAAGAGGATGAGTTTCAGGAATCAGAATGGAGACTAGAAAACTCCCATGTTTAGAGACCTAGTAGAGGGGGCAAACTCACCAAAGGAGAATGGGAGAACGATGGCCAGAGGGGTGGAAAGAAACTGGGAGAGTATGGCATCACGGTGGTCAACAAAGTAAAGCTTTTTTTTTTTAAAAAAAAAAAAAAAAAAAAAAAGAAGGAGTGGATAGCTGCCAAGAAGATAAGCAAGATGATAAGCAAGATGAAGTCAAGAGGGATGGCTGCTTTCGGAAACGTGAGACTCCTTATTGACTTGAGAACCCCACATTCTTCTGTTCCAAAGGGGCTCAAGATAGAATTGCAGGAGAAGGAGGTGAGGACCATAATATGTAGAAAGCTCATAAGATGATTTGTTCTGAAGGAGATCAGAAAACCAAGTGAGAGCTAGAAGAAGATATGGGTCCAAGAGGCAGTTTTAAAAGATGGAGGACACTTATGTTGGATGTGTTACCAAAACACCAGGGGTTTGGTCTAGGTCTTGCTGCTCACTGCATGGAAAACCAATCACTGAGACGACCAAGGAAGAAAGCTTTAATTGGGTGCTGCAGTCAAAGAAATGGGAACTCAGTCTCAAATCCATCTCCCTGACTGACTAAAACTATAGCAGGCAAGAAATGTAGCAATGTGTAAGAAAACAGGAACTAGGAAGGGACAAGGAGGCATTTGGTGCCCTGACCTGGTGAGTTTCAGTTCTTCAATACTTTTTTTGAGAGGCCTGAAGGTCCTTTCCTGAGAAAAAACTCAGATAAAACAAATGCAGTCCTAAGTGAGCCAAAATCCTCAGTAAAAGAAGGTAAGTGATCAGGGGAGGTTAGTAATAACATCAAAAGAAAAGGGGGGGCGGGTGTTGTCTGGTGTCATGAAAGTCAGAAGGGTGAGGGCTTTTGAAGGAAGAAGGAGAATAAAATGACTTAAAACCAGCACTCTGGTCCAATTTCAGGCTTTTCGGTACCAAGATGAATGAGGATAAACAGCCTCCTCCTTAGAAGGTTGCAGAGATCACTGTGACCTGTGCACAGAACCCCTCAATTGTACTGGCCCCTCTCAGGGTGGCTATGGGCCTTCTACATTTCTCATTTTTACTGCCATTGCCTGCCCCAGGTATTTTGTAGTTTATTTATTTTCTTTTCATTAAGGGTGCTCTCCAAAATGTATGTTTCAGGACTCTCAAAACCCTGAATTCACCCTTACTTTAAGGGCTGGGTGGGGTGGGAGTGCTGATAGTTTCAGTAACTTACACTTACAGTCAAGAAAGCTTTCAGAGAAAAGGTTGACAAGTAGGGAATTTGCCAATGGTGCATAGTGACATTTAGAATCTACTAAAAAGACAGAGTCAACTTCCCAGAGGACACATATTCTGCAGAAAAAAAGTTGGAACCCAGATCTTTGAGACTCCCCTTTGGAAGTTCTATTTTGAAGCAAGGCATGCCACCGCTGTCACTTCTCTTGAGAACGGCACTTCCCTGGCCCACCAGTTGAATGGCTTGATTAAAAAAGATAAAAATAAACCATTGATAGCTTCATGTCTTGGTGTATGCAAAGATTTTTTTTTTTTACATAGGGCAAAGTGCTAATTTAAAGGGGAACAATAATAAAATTGATCTACATTAAAATTAATAACTGCTCATCAAAAGACACCATTTAGGAGAGTAAAAAAGCATGCCACAGACTGGGAGAAGATACTCCTTGCAATATTATGCTGACAAAGGACTTGTATGAAGAACAGAAAAAAACTGCAATCAAAATATGATTTTTGTTGAGTTTCATTCCAGTCCTTGCCTGATACATATGTTTTCATTTTATTACTGTGTTTCTGCTTTGTTTCACAGAAATAGGATCACTCTGTACATGTTGGTTTGTACCCTTTCTCTCCCCCGCCTCTGTTTAGTTGTGTATTACAAATAATTGGATCTTAGCACTGTAAGACACAGATGATATCCTTTAGTCTAAACATTTCTTGCAGGGTCCTGGAGCAGCAAAGTGACTTGTCCAGGCTTGTGTAATTGAATGATACCAGGGGAGCACTGTGTCCTGGCCCTCGTCCACTCTCCTCATCCAGGGAGAGAAAGTCTTATAGAGGGCCCCAAGTTTATCCTTTGCTCTCCCTCTGGGTTGTACCCAGTTGGGTGCCAACCTTTAGAAAAAAATATTTGTGAAGGTAGGTTCCATGATTTCCTTTACTAGCTCATTTTTGGGGGTGTCCAGATTCCTGTAGGGATGAAATTTTGATGAATTATAATATTCCTGTGTCCCCAGGATAAAAGGAAAAACTCTTCAGGAGCAAGAAGGAAGAGAAACATTCACTGCTAAGAAGGGCTCAGGTTGCAAACTCCTCTTGCTTATTTATTGAGGTTAAAAGTTAAACTGGATTAGGACAATCATATTTTTCTGACACATTGAATTGCTTCTTAAGAAAACATATTTAGCTTTTTTTTTTTTTTTTTTTCATGAATCATTTCAGTCGAAGAGCCAGGAGTTAAGTTCATATGCTGGGTAGAAACACTGAAGGCCTCTTTGTGAAGGACTTAGCTAGCTTACATGTATTTATTTGGCTCATTTTGTTTTTCTCCCTGGGTTAAATTTTGACTTAAATATTTGTATGTGGAGCAGGAGGTAAGGCAGTCAGGCTCATTTTTGTGATTTTCCACAGATAAAATTAGCAGTAAATATATGGGCATAGTGGCATTGTTCTGCAAGCTGTGGCCTGGAAGGTTTTCGTGTGGTTGTCACCATTTCCTTCTCTCCCAGTTTCCTCCAACTATGCTTTCTCTTGCTTCCCAAGAACTGGCTCACTTTGTGCTGGTGAGTGAGATGAAATAGGGCTGAGAAGCAAATCAAGAGGTACCCACCTTCAGAAAAGCATCATCATGATACTAAGAAATCTCCTCCACAAATAGACTGCCAGTCTGCAAAGCCTCTTTATGCCATGACATATGTAACCCCTCATTCCAAGTGATCATTCTGTCTGCCGAGGTCCACACAGCCACTGGATGTAGGGATTTCCCATTGACTTTGTCAGTGTCTGGAAGTTTCAAGAACAGAGCCCATTTTCCATTTAGATTTTCATTAGAATTTAAGGCTGGTTTTTGATCCATGGATTAAATTTCACATCCACCTATCGAAAATGGCCAGAAATTACTACTTACCATGACATCTTCTCCTTTATAATGGGAAAATGAAGGGGGGCAGGAAAATTCCTTTATTGTTTTCTCTTGATTATAATAACTTAGAAAATATAGACAAATATAAAGGAGAAAGTAAAATTTTTTTTAATCTCACCACTGAAAATAATGTTGATATAATTTTGGTTTGTATTCTTTTAAAAAATGAGATCCTACTGTAAATATTCTTTCTGCGACTAGCTTTTCAGTTACACGTATATTGGCCTTTTGTATGTCAATAAAAATAAATTTGCATTCTTACCAAATGAAGGATATTCCATATATAAATGTACCATTTGTATTTAATTAATTCAGCATTGGTTGACAGTTGGACTCTTCCCAATTTTCACCAAGTGGTCAATCCTTGTGGTGAAAAACTTTATCATATCCTGTGCTCTCTTCCAATCCATTACTGAGAAATAATTCTTAGGAGGGGAATTTCCATGTCAAATGATTTGTATACCACTAAGGCTTTTAATACATGTTACCGTATTTCTTTATAGGAAATTTGCACTGACTTAGATTGTCACCAACAAATGCACAGAAGTGACTTGTTGCCTTCATCTTCATCAGTTGTAGGCATGATCACTCTAAAAACCCTTTCTTAGTCTACTGGGTGAAAGTGCTCTATCCCGTTATTATATATTAATTTGAATTTATTTATCAGTGAGATAGAATATCTTATTTTCTACTTGGCTGTGTTATGATGTAAATTCTCTTTTCAAGTCTTTGTCTTTTTTTTCTATGGGAGATGATTTTAAAAATTGATTTGTGAGAACTCATGTATTAATTGTAGTAATCTTTTGTCTATCAAGTATTTTACATATTCTGTTTCTAGTTTTGTATATAGCATAGTGGGTTTTGCGCTACAGAAAATGTTATTCTCATGTAGTTAAATCTAAAATGTTTTTCATAATGATTTCTGCCTTTGGGTGCCATGCTCAGAAATTCTTCTAAACCAGTTTTTTAAAGTAAATACACAAATAGGCACAAGCCTCCTTGTGCACATGAATAGATTAGTGACAGAAGGGTCTTCAGATTACTAGAAAGCTTCAGGCTGAACATTTTTTAAATTTAGAATTTACAGAAGTTTTTACTCATGGAAATGTACTGATGGTAAGTCTATGAAAGACAAATCTGTGATTCACAATTATGGATTTGTAACTGTGATTATAATTATAATTTATAATTTGTGATTATAATTTCTTAGGAATTATTATATTTAAAATAATCTTTGCTCTAGCATTTGGCATTGAAAGTCATCTATTCTTTCTATCAGTCTTTATTTCATGCCAAGATATCCATTTTGTTTTTCCTGTGAGTAATAAGTTCAATAGAGGTAAAGTTGAGTAAATAAATAATATTGAGAAGCACAATGCTTACAGTTCTATTTAAAGTGGTATAGTGTCATCATAACAAAAATTAGTACATTTATACTTCATAAACTAATGATGTTCAAATTATCTTAAGTACTATTTTCATAACTTACTAGGGTTACAAAAGTCATAGATATGATTTTCCTTACAAGCTACAATTAATCCAGAAATCTCAGTTTTTAACCAGCAGAAGGCATAATCACAGTTTCTCTCTTTCTTGAAAATATTATAAATGTTGTAGCTAATTGAGGAGAAGAGGGGAGAATAGAGGAGAGAAGAGACATAATAAGACAGACAGGAAGAACAGTAGAGACATTGGTATTTTCCATGTGACCTCATTCTTTAATTCTATGCAATGAATTCATCTCCAGGGTACAGGACATCAGCATTCAAAATGTTCAAAATGAGCTAGGTGTTAAACTCTGACAGCAATTTTGAAAAATTTGCATAATATTTAGATTTTAAAAAATCGTTTTAGGCCAGGCGCAGTGGCTCACGCCTTTAATCTCAGCATTTTGCAAGACCAAGGCAGGTGGATCACCTGAGTCAGGAGTCCGAGACCAGCCTGGCAAACGTGGTGAATTCCCGTCTCTACTAAAAATACAAAAATTAGCTGGGCGCAGTGGCAGCTGCCTGTAATCCCAGCTACTCAGAAGGCTGAGGTAGGAGAATCATTTGAACCCAGGAGGCAGAGGTTGCAGTGAGCCGAGATTGCACCATTGTTCTCCATCCTGGTTAACAGAGTGAGAATCCATCTCA
>NW_016809457.1:1674833-1746755 GCF_001698545.2 Rhinopithecus bieti
AAAAAAAAAAAAAAAAAAAAAAAATCATTTTCTAGTCAACCAAAATAAGATCCTTTTATCTTCCTTATCAGTTTTGGAAGGAGCTTCCAAACCATCGCAGGCACAGCATAAGTACACTTGATGTCAGAGTTATCCATCCTGCCCTGACCATCCATGACTGCCCACCAGCGACCCTGCCCATCAGTGATTATGCCTACCCCTGCCCTTACCCACCAGTGACCCTGCCCAGCAGTGGCCCAGCACAGGTTTCCATTTGCTTTGGTCATCTTTCACTCTTGCGAATCTTTCTTCCTTTCTCTTTTGCTGTATTATGATCCATTAATAAAATTCCACTAGAAAATTTCCTGTGAAAACATTTCATAGTTTCGGTGCCAATCTGTGTAATTTATTGAGATTGCAGATAAAATATTCAGTATCTTCTGCTGCATTGCATATAACCTGGGTTCCAAGTCAGAGACATATTAAAATTGTGATTATAATTATAATTTGTGATTATAATTTCTTAGGAATTAGTAGATTTAAAATAATCTTTGCTCTAGGAAAAATTAAGTGTAAAATGCTATATGTAGGATGAATGTATTTATTATTCAAACCAGGACATCTTAGAAAGTGAAGGGATGGAAAGGACTATCAATAAGTAAGCCAGAATAACAGAAATAAACCGGAAGTGTCCCAGGCAAGCTAGGGCATAGGATCCCCTTGTTTGGAAAAAGATTTTAAAATATCATGTGTGGATGTTGTCATCACTGAGTACACACTACTTTTGAGATTGCCTGTTTAAATGGATCTATTTTAAAGGCTCTGATATCTTAAGGAAGGAGGAGATAATAGATGCTATATGCAACTCTATTATCTGGCAATCTTTCATTGAATTGTAGGCTTCCTAAGACATCATTTCTTTTACTTTTTTTTTCAAAAAATTAAGGAATAAGCAACTTAAAAAAATGGCAGATTTATAGAAAGATATCTCCACTGTAAAGGCTTTTAAAATCTGTGTTTATGCTTTCTTCAATTGTGTGTTTGCTTATTTTTTATGATTGTGAAATATTTGTAAGTATTTGGATGTTGACTCACTGGATTAGAATGCATTTTGTATATGGTAAATACAAAAAGCAGTAATAACTACAGAGCACTATTAATAAGCAGAAATAATAATAGTTATTCCACATATATTATCTTTAATCTTTATAAAAACCTTGTAAAGTACCATTAGCCCCATTGTATAGAGAAGAAAATGAGGTTCCCTAGCTCGATGAAGGCCCCAAAGTTGAGACTAAACAGGCCAAAACCCACGATCTTCACTACACGTTGTCTTTTTCTTAAGAAATACCTTGAGATTGTCCTTGTCTGATGTCCATCTTCGTCTCAAATTTTTTCTGGAATGATTATAGACCTATAATTACAGTATAATATTATGTACCTTTCCTAGCAAAAATAAATCTGTTATTTATGTTGTCTGTGGAGTAGATTTCCTAGTCTACCTGCTATACCAGCTTTACCAACATGTCTAACCAAACAAAATTATAACAGCCTTCTACAACTGAAGGTTGTATGCCAGAGACAGGAGTGACATTATTTACTCAATTGCAGCAGTTTTGGAGGTTATAATGGACTAAAATGCATAATTTTTTTCCTAAAACACACTGCATCTCTGTTCGTTCCATTTCCCATAATGGCTATCTGACTTGGGAGCCAGTGTCACCCACTTCTTACATATTCTGGTCTGCTGTACCTCACAGCCACAGCATCTTCCCAAGCCCTATTTAGATAACAAGTAGTAACAGGCCCCTGATGACTGTGGAAATTGTTCATAGGAACACAGGTCTAATGAGTGGTAATGACATATGGGTGAGCATAAACATCATGCCACTAATTTTACGTAACAACAATAACCTCACTCACGAAACCTGCCTCAGTGTGTTTGTATCCAGGAGGTAAGCCAAATCAGTCTCCTACAAGATCTGAGGTCCAGGAATATTGGGAACAGTGGTGCTGAAAATCCTGGCAACCGTTATCTCTATTCCCATCAAGACGGACCTCTAATCCACCTGCTACTACATTCTAGAGTCACTCTGAAGTAAAGGGGTATGTTCTTGGCTTTAAAACATTTGCAATCTACCTGAAGGCAAAAGTGACCTTTTTCCAGTTGCTTTCTTTCCACATCCCATGAAATTTAGCATGCTGGATTGAAGCATTTCTTAGAATGGGTTCCAGTTGTATTTCTCTTTCTAACTTGATCTTCTCCTCTGCCTATCACATCAAACATATCAACATTCTCCTGATCCTAAAAAACAAAACAAAACAATCAAAATCATAACAAAATTTCACATTCCTCTAACAATGCCTCCACTCAAATTCTTGCCTTATATCCAGCTTTCTAATTTCAGTTTTACAGACAGGGTCGTGCTCTAACCTCGAATGCCTGGGTTCAAGTGATCCTCTCACCTTAGCCTCCAGAGTAGTTGGAACTATAAGCATGAGCCACCACACCTGACCTTTAGTTTTTTATTGATGTTGTCATACATTTTTAATACTTCCTCTTTTATTTAAAATAGTTTTAAGGAATTTTACTTTATTATGGAACAACTCCAGCCTTTTAGAAAATGTGCAAGTATAGTATAGAGTACTTTTTCTCCCAGAACTACTTGAGAGTAAATTACCAACATTACCCTTAAATACTTATTATTTGGGAAAGAGACCTCAATGATGTTTCATCCTGGTCTTTCTCAGTGTAAGAGACCACACTGCTGTATTCATAGCTCTGCATTTGGAACTGCTGAGCCCTAGGTGTGTATATCTTTACTAGGCAATGCCCAGGTGTTCTCCAAAGTGACTCTCAGACTTCCTGAAACAGTCTTGTGGCCTCCACTTTTCTCATCAACAAATCTTTCTTAAACTCCAAATCGTGGCCTGTGTTCCTGCCCCTCTGCAGGAAGGGTCCCTGTGAAGACCATATCAGACCCCTTACGGTCCACAGTAAAGTGCTCTTATTGTCTATCCTCATCATCCTTGTTTTTTTTACTAGTACTTGACATTTTCATTACCATCCCATACTTTCTGAAACTCTGTTCTTTTAATTAGTTTCATTCACTTGTCTGTTTAATTAATGAATAAAAATGCTATTGGTTGAACACCTGTTATGATTCAAGCATTGTATATTCAATGGTGAATAAAACAGAGAAACTCTCTGCTTTGTGGAACTAACATCAAACTGAATTAATTTTCCTAAACCACAGATTGGATCATGTTATCAAATACTTTTAATACCTTCTTCTAACTTAAGAAAAAAGCTTTATAATCCTTCATTCTGCATCCTCCTAAAATGATAATATCCTGCCAGCCTTGCCCTCTGTTACAATCATACCTGACATCAATGAATTCTAAACAGTGGGCCAAGACCTCTGCCTGGGAGAACCAAGTTAGTATGACAATGGAGCCATGAATCAATGTATATCTCACTAGTAGACTGAATAAGTAATAGGCCTTGTACATCTAATCTCGATATTGTTCAAATGTATATAGATGTTGCTGTAAATTTATTCCAAAGTGAATTCAGAGTAACCTGAAAGTCATACATTGATTTCTATGAAATACTGCTAAAAGTATGAAATCATTTCGGGGTGGGGTGGAATGGAAACCTTTTTGATATTTGCAAGTGGACCTAAGTTATAAAGTCTTAATTCTAACAAATCTGGACTTTCTTTCTTTCTCTTTCTTTCTTTCTTTCTTTCTTTCTTTCTTTCTTTCTTTCTTTCTTTCTTTCTTTCTTTCTTTCTTTCTTTTTTTTTTTTTTTTTTTTTGGTTTAGTTTTATTATTTATTTATTTATTTATTTTTTACAGAGTCTTGCTCTGTCACCCAGGCTGGAGTACAGTGATATGATCTCGGCTCACTGTAAACTCTGCCTCCTGGGTTCAAGCAATTCTCCTGCCTCAGCCTCCCAGGTAGCTGGGATTATAGGCATGCGCCGCCTCACCCGGCTAATTTTTGTATTTTTAGTAGAGACGGGGTTTCCCCACGTTGGCCAGACTGGTCTCGAACTCCTGACCTCAAGTGATCCCCTAGCCTTGGCCTCCCAAAGTGCTGGGATTACAGGCTTGAGCCATGGCACCTTGCCCAAATGTGGACATTATTTTCCCCCTCACTACCCTGCCTCTAAGACTCTATTAAAGCTGATTGTCCTGTGGTGTTAGCTTCACCTGCAAGAATCCTGTCCAAGGTTCAGTTTTTATTTCAAAAATATCCTCCTCCAAAGTGTCCATTCATGTTGTAATCTCTTCCCATACTATCCTTCCCCATGGTTGTCCCAGTCCTATGTGTAAAATACTATGTTTTCCTTGTCTTTCTATCCCCTGAAACACCTAGCATAGTGCTGGCACATACGAGCAGAAAAATTATTGTAAAATCGACATAAAGATTGTCCATGAATAATCATCATCAACAAGTGTATAACATAATTACAGTCACCTACATTAGAGCCAATAGAAGTTTAGTAATATGTTTCAAGTAATGGTTACTTTATTGGAAAAAATAATGTGTAAATTCATTATTAGGATACGTTAGGGCTTTTAGAACTCTAGAATTCACTCTGCTTTTAAATTATTTTCAGCCCTTACACCTAATGCTGAAGAAGGTGAATTATGTCATGGTTATTCCAGATGGAAAATAAATTTCCTTTTTCAGATGATTAATAAAATAATATTCTTCCCCCAAACAATGTTGCCCGATTAATGTATTTCTATGAAGGATTAATCTGTGAAAGTTGAGGCAGGAGCTCAGACTTGGCACTGTGTTGTAACACAAATCTTATTGTTATTTACTGTACAACTTTGATGGATCTTTAAGTTATTATCAGGGACAAATACCCTAACACGTTCATCTCTGTATTCTCTACTCCTAGAGAAGCCACACAGCTTCGTAGAGAATATGTGTTTAAAGCATCTATTAGGGGAATGCACACATGAATCTGCTAGAGGAAAAGCTCTTTCTGACCTGGATGTTGGGTCTAGTTAAGTAAAACAGACCCCTGTGAAATAATGACTTACAGTCAAGGCCTAATAGGTAAGACAGGCCCTCATTTCTACTTATCTAAGAGAGAAGCATTGGCTTTTCTTCTATCTTGTTAAAAGTATCTGATAAATCTTTTCTCTATTCACAGAGAATTGTAACAAATTTTTATCAAACAAAGGTACATGCCTTCATTGAGTAACCAACATTCATTCAAATTATCCAGCACTTTCAGATCTGTTACGGTTATGAAGGTGTACATCTGAGAATAGGAAACTGCAAAGCAATCCTTGGAAAGTGCTATGGTCTGAATGCTTGTGTACCCCCCAGAATTCATATGTTGAATCCTAATCACCAATGTGATGGCATTAGGAGGTGGGACCTTTGGGAGGTGATTAGGTCACATGGGGAGAGACCCCATGAATGGGATGAGTATCCTGCTAATGGGCTGAAAGGACTGGAGTTCTTCCTTTCCACCTTGTGAGGACACAGTGGGAGGGCACCATCTATGAAGCACAAGATGGTGGCTCACCAGACCCAGATCTGCTAGAACTTTGTCTTGGACTTCTCAGTTTTTAGAACTGTGAGACATACATTTCTGTTGTTTATAAAGTACTCAGTTCGTGATATTTTGTTATAGCAACCCAAACAGACTAAGACAGAGACCTTCCAGAATTTCTGAATATTATTTTGGTCCGTATATATAGATCAAGGGAAACCGGTAAAGGGAAGTTCAGAAATTGATTTTTTTCCTTGCATTTTATGATTCATGTATGTTAGAAGATAGGTTCTTATCAGTTAACATTCAGCAGATCACTTCTCTGTCAATTTAGAGAATAGTAATTGTGACTTTAACTGGCAAATCATCTCAAAATTGTAAGTGATACTTCTTCAGAAAGAACAAGCTCTTCTTGTCACAGTGCTAATAGCGTACTGAAGTAACACCATGAGTCCCAAATAAGAGACACTTTTCATGGGAGGGTGTAGAAAGGCAAGGACTGATGTTCCTGACACAACTGTGATCCTGATTCAAGGCAGCTTGGTGGACACATGGAGATTAGCCCCACTTCCCACAGCAGAGCTAGGAGCAGGATTTAGGGAACCTAGAAGAGAGAGATGAGACTACTGTCAGAATGACGGCCATACAAATTTGGAAATGAACACCTCATGGCAGTAGGATTAGGAAATATTCCTTAAGGTCAATTGATTCTATCATCAGACAAGCTATTTTTAAAAGTGTTTTTTAAAACCTCCATATAGTCTTACTGGGGCGTGGTGCTTATTTCTTCCTTCCTTTATCTTGGCAGAACATCCCTATAATAGATTTCCTACAAGGAAGTGCCAAATTCTAACATCAAACAATTATACTCGGAGCAAATAAAATTATTCCACATTCCCCTTTGCAGACCAATCATTGTTACTATAACCCATTATATTGGTAAGAATGTACCCAATTTCTTGATACACTTCTAGGCATTTGAACATACACACACACACACACACACACACATATATATATTTTGAGACATGGACTCGTTTTGTTGCCCAGGCTGAAGTGCAGTGGCATGGTCATGGCTCATTGTAGCCTCTGCCTCCCAGGATCAGGTGATCCTCCCACCTCAGAACCCAAGTAGCTGAAACTACGGGCACATGCCACCACACTCAACCATGTTTTTTATATTTTATAGAGACGGGGGTCTCCCTGTGTTGCCCAGGCTGCTCTTGAACTCTTTGAGCTGAAGCAGTCCTCCCTCCTCAGTCTCCCAAAGTGCCGAAATTACAGGTGTGAGACATGGCACCTAGCCTAAACCTACATTTTGAAAGATCTTCACTTAGTAAAAATCCAACCAAAAGAGTGAGTAAAGCTTGACAGTAAATGAGACAACAAATTAGACACACTTCAAAGGTCACTAGACCTTAACAGAAACAAGAATATTTCAAGACAGAGCTCTCTTCCTGCAGCTCCTAAATCGAAGTGTGGGCTGGGAGAGGCAGGAGAGGCAGGAGGCCACAAGGTGTCCTTGTCCTGGAGTAGAGAGGGTCCATTTTAGGGTTAATTACAATGGTTGAGAAGATGCCCTGAGAGGAAGGTGATCTTTTGAGTCATCAGAATTTAAAGTCCAGCTTAACAGTTGCTCTCATACTGAGAAACAAACACGGAGGATGGGCAGTCCTCAGTCACCGGTGTGAACTGTCAGCATCCTGAACTGGTCATTATCCATCTACCAGATCTTCAGACCTCTCTGAAATTGTTACCTATCATTGAACTCTAATTCTAGGAGGTTGCTTGAGTTTTCTTTACTAGTTGGGGGGAAAAAAGCAAGGAGGACCTATTCTTCTTTAGTTTCATCCTAAAATGCACTTCACACTGAATAATCCAGAGAGTTAAATGGCATTTGCTGTCTTGAGTTTTCTAGTTTTTGCTCACAGCAAGATTAACAAAAACATTCAGACTTGCATGTGATATCAATTCAGCAATATCAGTGCTTTCCAGCCCCTTTGGAAGGACAAAAATACTGACTACAAAGATGCTGCTTTCTCTCTTCTCATCCTTTTTTTTTTTTTTTTTTTCTGCACTCAGAATGTTCATGGCACTTATTATTATTACTACTATTGTATGAGAAATGAACCATACTCACTAAAGAAAGATCCAATGATGTGCTGAAGTGGTAAGATAATTCTCTTTCGATTTTATCCTACGTTACCAAAGCCCCCAAACTCCAAAGCATAATAGTGACAGTATTAATGGTTTCAAAGAATTGGCAAGTTTTAAGAGATTGGTGTAAGAATCATGGGTATTTTAATGACAAACCATCATTTATTTAAATCTAAGTAAATATTATCTACTAACCTGTATCAGAACAAGACATTAATACTTTGTTTGATTCTTTAGGCAAAATCACATTAAACTTAAGTAATCTCTCCCAGGGATTGTGCTGAAACACCTGTGTTCTTAAGCAGCAGGTCCTCCGTGAGAAATAAATTCAAAGTAAGTAAATAGGACATGAGACCATTTTATAATTTCTGCCAAGGTAAAATCAAAAAGTACCTCCAAAGTTAAGCCCAGTGAAAACAGAAATATGTGACAGGTTTGTCGACTAATAACCCTGTGTTGTTAATTCAGGTTATCTCTATATAAAGCTGCTTGATTGAGTCTCATCTTATAAAATGTGTGTAACCGAGTTGATGCCAAAACCTACTTCATAATGTACTCCACTTTCTTTTAATCTTGCTAGGAATTCAGACAGAAAATATACTTTAAACATATCAATATTATGTTTATTTTTAGCTTATTCATTTATAGAATGTCAGAGCAAATTAATATGGACGCAGAAAAGGCTAAATTTTAAGATGGGCATTTTTAAGACCTAATATGTTTTACTTTCAAAACAGTACCCCATGTGTGTGCCTTAAGGATCTTAGTGTGTTTACACTGTGTATTTCCTAACTATTTTTTGAACAAAGATCTGATGAACTCCCCTACATATGTCAATACTCAACTCACAGGAAAGGCATTTTAGAATTCTTCTCTATCCTCCTATTTCCTTTTGCCCTAATCTTTAAGTCACAGCAGGTGCCATACCATATATATTATTACTTGGAGATTCTCTAACTCCTCTCCAGAATGTCATATCTGGATGTCTATACTTTTGTGTATGACCCTGTATTAGTCTGTTCTCACCCTGCTAATAAAGACATGCCCAAGACTGGGCAACTTAAAAAGGAAAGAGGTTTAATTGACTCACAGTTCAGCATGGCTGGGGAGACATCAGGAAACTTACAGTCATGGAGGAAGGGTATGCAAACATGTCCTTTTTCACATGATGGCAGGAAGGAGAAATGCCAAGCAAAAGGGGAAAAGCCCCTTATAAAACCATCAAATCTCATGAGAACTCACTCACTATCATGAGAACAGCATGGAGGAAACTGCCCCCATGATTCAATTACCTCCCACAGGGTCTCTCCTATGACATATGCGGATTACGGCAACTACAATTCAAGATGAGATTTGGGTGGGGACACAGCCAAATATCAGTCAGTCCCCTAACGCCTTTCAGTGGACTCATGAATAAGCAAATTAATACCTGCATTATATAAGGGCCTAGAATTGAATCATTTTAAAATCACATGAATAGCAACACAAATATAAAATTTTTGTAACATCTACTAAAATTTAGTGACTATTAAATAGAGATACACATTTTCATAGACAAGAAGCTTCCTTGCTGCTTATAACCCTTTTGAAAAGCCAAAAAAGAAAGCAAAATAATAACAAATTTTATGGGGTCATCAGATTGATTAATATGGCTTAAAATGTAAAAAACACACACACACAACAAAACTAGCCAGAACAAGAAAAATGCTTTTGTCCTAACAATCTCAAATGCTTGATACCATTCACGTTCTGAGATGCACATCTTTGGTGATGGCTTGTTTGGTTCTTTTGGTAGCAAAATATGTTGCTGTAACAAAACCATCAAAGGCTGTGTGAGATGGAATCTGGAGCATCTAAAGGTATTTAAAGTAAATATTTCTGACCTTATTTCCACCCCTGAGTTTAGGAATTTTGAAAACAGATGTCTTCTATCAAAGATAGTAGCAGATTTTTTTCTTCTTTAACTTGGCAGGGACATTTGCATTTTCTATACTCTCAATTCCCTGATAGGGAAGGAGTTCGTTTTTGTTTTCTTCTCTTGCATTTTTCCTGATTTAGAGCTGTACCATGAGGGACAGAGATAGTATGGCGCAATGGTTAAGCTTGGTGATGGGTTTTATAGTCCAACAGTACTAAGTTCAAATCCCAGATTACATAATAATAAAAGCTCATGTTTGTGGAGAGCTTATGAGGTGTCCAGCTTTGGTGTAATAATTTTTGCATGAATTATTTCAGTATCATTTGATTTTTCACAACTTAATAGATATTATTATACAACTTTATAGACAAGAAAACTGATATTTAAAGTATTAAGAAAATTTACTGAAGGGATTCAGCTAGTAAGTGGAAAGATGGGATTTGAATCCAGGTCTGCTTAATTCCAGAACCATGTTTTATTCACTACACTTTAACCACCTACTAATTGTGACCTTGGACATGCTCCTGCACGTCTCTGCATCTTGTATTATTGTAGGGATGAATTAATATTTGTAAAACATTTAGGACGCAGTGCCTGATATAAAGTAAGCTTCAATAAATCATAACCTCAAAATGATTGTTTGCCTCGCCTGTTAGACAATTAGAAAAAATTATTTTATATTTATTCACATATTTATATTTCATATACCCTTCATTCCATCCTGTAATTCTAAATTTCCAACTAGTATTATTTCTCTTTAGCCTGAAATGCTCATTCCTTTACCCTTTCTTATAGGATGGATTTGCTCACAGCAGATTACCTCCACTTTTGCCTATCTGAGATTTTCTTTATTTTCTCTTCACTTTTGAAGGTTATTATTTGAAGGTTATATTTTGAATGTAGAATTCTAAGTTCACGGGTTTCTTTTTTTTTTTTTAATTTTAGCAGTTTGGTGATGCCAATCCATTACTTTCCACCCTCCTTTTTTCTGATAACAAGTCAAATGTATTATTGTTCCTCTACATGTAATATTGTCTCTGGCTGTTTTTAAAACTACATATTTGGCTGGGTACAGTGGCTCATACCTGTAATCCCAGCACTTTGGGAGAACAAGGAAGGAGGATCACTTGAGCCCAGGAGTTTAAAGACCATCTTGGGAAGCATAGGGAGATCCCATGTCCACAAAAAATAAAAAATTAGCTGGGTGTGATGGCATATGCCTATAGTTCCAGCTACTTGAAAGGCTGAGAGGGGAAAATCACTTGAGCCCGGGAGTTGGAGGCTACAGTGAGCTATAATTGTGCCACCACACTCCAGCCTGGGTAACTGAGTGAGACCCTATCTCTAAAAAAAAAAGAAAAGACTTTTTCTTTGGTTTTCAGTAAATGTGTCTAGTTGTGTAATTTATCCTATTTAGGGTTTGCTATGCTTTTTGGATCTGTGTGTTGATATTCTTCATCAAATTTGGCAAAATGTTGTCCAATATTCCCTCATATTTTTTTCTGTTATCTCTCTCTTCTCTCCTTCTGGGACTTTAAGTATATGTGTGTTTGACCACTTGATACTTTCACATAATTTATTAAAGTTCTGTTCAATTTTTCTCAATTGTTTTGCTTTCTGTGCTTCAGTTTTAATAATTCCTACTGACCTGTTTTCACCTTTACTGATCCTCTACTTTGTATTGTCCAACCTGCTACTGATCTTAACAATGCTTTTGAAACTTCAGATACTGTATTTTTAAATCCTAGGTGTATCATCTGTTTCTCTTTTAGAGGTTCCATCTGTCTCCTGAAACTACCTGTCTCTTCACTTGTTTTTCCTGAAGATGCTTTAACAGTATTTATTGTAGTCATTTTAAAGCCCTTGGCTACCAACTCCACGTGAGAGATCTGTAGGTCTGTTTCCATTGATTGATCTTTTTCTTGGCCATAGGTCACATTTTTATATTGTGTTTTGTTTTGTTTTTGGGGGTTTTTGAGACAGAGTCTCACTTTGTCATCCAGGCTAGAGTGCAGTGGCATGATCTCAGCTCACTGCAACCTCTGCCTTCCCGGTTCAAGTGATTCTTCTGCCTCAGTCTCCCTAGTAGCTGGGATTACAGGTGTGCATCACCATGCCCATCCAATTTTTTGTATTTTTAGTAGAGACGGGGTTTCACCATGTTGACCAGGCTGGTCTCGAACTCCTGACCTCAAGTGATCTGCCCACCTCAGCCTCCCAAAGTGCTGGGATTATAGGCGTGAGCCACTGTGCCTGGCCCATGTTTAATTATTTTCTAAAAGAAATTTACAATGGGCATTGTGCATGATGATACATTACAGGGATTCTGTGTTCTGCAGTTTCCTCAGAAGAGTAAGGAGGCTTTATTTTTAGCAGGCAGTTAAAACACTAGTGGATTACCTTGATACTTTCACTGTTTGGTTTTAGTTTGGGGCTTTGTTCAGGTGAGTTTATTTCTGTTTTGATCTTTGTTTTGGGGTGCGATTCTTATTCCTAAGGTGTGGCCATTCTGAGTTTTAATGGAAAGTCCAGGATGTTCACCAAGCCCTGTTAACTTAGTAAGACTTCAATGCCAAATTCTGTTAACCCAGACTAGGCAGATGTTGAAATCTCTGCCCAGCTCCTTCAGCCTTTGAGTATTTGATTCCCACTTAAGACATTCTTTTCAATTGGCATTTCAGAATATCGCTAAAAATATGAAGGGTCATTTTGTGCAGATTTGAGGATCTGCTCCCTTTGGTGACTGCTTCATTTATAGAATTTCTTCCCTCGATTTTCAGGTACTCTGGCAGCCCTGAACTCTGACTTTTGAGCTTCTCAGCGCAGAAGGATTTCTATTCTCTGGCAGAGCTCTAGACCCCATAAGCTGCACGGACTGGGGATTTCCCTAAAAAGAAATACCAGAACAAATATATATGTATTACTCAACTTGTTTTGGTTATTTCAAGGATCATATCACCTTCATTTTCTGCCTGCTTTTGGTTGCTCTTTGGTAACTCAAGCAGTTGCGTTTTAGATTTTGTACAGAGTTGACCATTGTTAATGGCAGGAAATTATTCTAGGATATGCTACTTGCTATAATCAAAAGCCAGCAATATGTGTTTTTAATAAACTATGTTATAAATGTTAATTATCTTTTTATCAATGAGACACTATGAATGTTTAATTTTTGGCATAGGACCACATCTGACATAGAAAGCACTTTCAAATTATAAGCCCATCATCATTAGAGGAATGAGTTAGAGCTTATCAGAAGGACAACCAAAGAGGAAACAACCACAGAAGAGAATGTTGCAGTACACACAAAGCCCTGCAGCAGCCTGAACTCATGATAACCTGCTGTCATTTGCACAGCATCCACTGCAGCTGTGAAGTCCTTATAGCCAGATGTTGCCTCTGAAAAAGTCATTGTAAAGTTCATAAACTCAAAGCAAAGACTTCTAGTCTCTATGTGGTGTAGCTAACAGACTAAGGCTTAGACAGATACAGAAATCAAAGAAATAGATAATGTTAGATAGATAATGTGAGTCTCGACCTGCTATGGCTAACAGACTAATGCCTCAGCAGATAGAGAAATCAAAGAAAAACACAAGACTTATGACATTTCAAAATAATTTTCTACATTGGAATAAACAAGTCTCATTGGCTACAGATCATGTTCATACGCTTCTACTTCAGAAGTACGTAGAAAATTGTGTTGCATAATGTGCTCATGTAAAATGTGTGGTACAGCACCTACTTATGGCTCCTATCTAGTGTTTTAGACACTGGTTGCTTTTATTTTTATTTTATTTTGTTTTATTTTATTAAGAAGGAGTCTTGTTCTGTTGCCCAGGCTGGAGTGCAGTGGCTTGATCTCAGCTCACTGCAACCTCCGCCTCCCGGGTTCAAGCAATTATCCTGTCTCAGCCTTCTGAGTATCTGGGACTGCAGGAGCACGCCACCACGCCCAGCTAATTTTTCTATTTTTAGTAGAGACAGGGTTTCACCATATTGGTCAGGCTGGTCTGGAACTCCTGATCCACCCACCCGGGCCTCCCAAAGTGCTGGGATTACAGGCCTGAGCCACCGTGCCTGGCCTCTGGTAGCTTTTAAATACAACTATGGGCCGGGTGCAGTGGCTCAGAGCTGTAATCCCAGCACTTTGGGAGACCAAAGTGAGCAGATCATTTGAGTTCAGGAGTTCGAGACCAGCCTGGGCAACATGGTGAAACCCCATTTCCACAAACAAATTTAAAAAATTAGCCAAGCATTGTGGCATGTGTCTGTGGTCCCAGCTACTCGGGGGGCTGAGGTGGGAGGATTGTTTGAACCTGGAAGGTGAAGGCTGCAGTGAGCCTAGATCACACTACTGCTCTCCAGCCTGGGTGACAAAGTGAGACCTGTCTCAAAAAAATAAACAAATTATAAATAAATAAATAAATAAATAAATAAATAAATAAAGGTATGAAAATACATACAAAAGCACAGCTGGAAAAAATCAACAAATATTTATTGTTGAAATATTTGAAAGAAATATCATGAAATATTTAAGAAATATTTGAAATATCATGAAAGAACCTCTGTAGAGTACCTAAATATTGGCTTTGTTCTAAAAATCATAAATGCAATAGAAACTCTGTGAAGAATCCTGGACAGATAAACGTTCTAGAAAGCACAGCAAATTAAACTAGAACTTGAAAAGTGAAAGTAGAAACTATAGAAAAGTGGGATAGCATCCAGATACAAGGATAAACATAACCAAAAAAATCTAGACAATAAAACATATGATGGAGATGAGAGCAGGTCAGTTTAATTATGGTGGTGAATACATGGTAGAATATGAGATTGAGTTAATAGTATTGGGTAAGGTGAGGATAGAGCAAGTCAAATGCTATGGGGGAGGAGTTTGATCCTGCCAACATGACATTTTCCAAGTCTAGAAAATAGTAAAGGGAAAATGGTACACTTTAAGAAATACCTTTAATGGAAAGGCATATTTGCTATTATGATATCACACATTCAATTTTACTTGGTATTGCTTCTGAAATTTTTTTAATAAAAAAGAGAAAACACAAGACACACTCAAGCAGCAGAGGAAAATGTCCGAGACAGATTTTGCACTCAGTGGAAGTTCAGTTACTGTGACAATTATGGAGATAATTATTATAATGAAATATGAAGGGAAAGCCCTTTTGCACAGCCTGGCTTCATGCATTCACCCCTTTAGGAGCATATTTCTACTCTAGTGTAGTCAGATAGTTTTAAAAGCAATTTTATGCCATACATACTGAAGTTGACATAAAAGAGACATTTATTTTGTGCTCTGAATCACACAAATTCTCCTTTCATTCATTCAGGTATTCAGTCAACCATTTATTATTAACTGACTATCTACAATGTGCCAGATATCATTTTAGACACTGGGGCTACCATGGCAAACAATTTGATGATTTTCTTCCTCCGTGGAGTCTACTTTTTGGGCTTGATCCTTACTTACTCTCTCTGCTTCTTTGGGGTCACAGCCTTCCTGCCCACTCTCCTTCCTTCAGATTGATGCACAGTCTACTCTATTTTAGTTTGAAACCTCAGTTTCCCTGTCTTCTCTCTCCTTTCCTTCTTAGTTTCATGAGATCCTGAAGAACTTCTGGTGTAAAATCTAGCTTTGAGAATTGCTTCTTTTATATCCCAGCCTGCATACAGAACAATCCCAAGTCAGCCTTAGCCTCCTAAATGGGACCCAAGCCCAAGACCTTGGTAGGTGTTTGGGAACATAGCTGGAAATTAACCTATTTCACTTTGAACAAACTAGTGAAGATGTTGCTGAATAGATTCAGTTTTAAGATGTAATAAAGGTTTCTTATTGGTATGCATAATATAAAACCTCACATACTTTTTCCTCAGTCTATTAATCAAGTGTCTCCTCTTTTATGTTCTCTCTTTTGTTGAAATAAAGCAACAACCATAGCTCCATCATGTAACTTTTTCATTTTGTTACTCTTTCACAGGAGGACACATAATGTTAAATCCTAATGTTCTCTGTCACAAGAAGAATTAAACCATACCTTGAGGCTGAGTTATTTTTTATGTGGTATGAATGACGCTAACTCAATATAGATCTCAAAGCAGTAGAACCCATCATCAGTGCTTTGGTCTCCTAGTATTTGGGTACATCAATGACCTATATGCATGGAGTCGAGAGAAGCTATGAGTCAGTTGAGGCCAGTGCTGAAAGCAGAGCCGGTGACCCAGAGCTTATAAACCCTGTGCATTGATATGAATAGCTTGATTTCTAGAAATCTGTTTTATCTGAGGCTGGCTGTACTAATAACCATAGTTCTAAACATCTTAGTACCTCTTCTGTGGCCTTCCAGGCATATTTATAAAATGAATTCATGTGGTGTTCATTGACAGATATTTAGCCTATTTAGCAGATTTTATATTACTAGTAGCAAAGAAGTTCTCATGGCAAAAAGACCCCTGCATATAACTATGCCAATTTGGTTCAGAAAATCTTAATAAGGTCTATAAAAATATTCTCAGTAATAACGGACATGCCAACAAAAGATTTATGAGAATGAGCAATTACACTTTACTTTCATTCTCTCTCTCTCTCTGTCCTATTTTTTTCCCAAAAAATGGATGGCTTCTACTATAAATCAAGAACAAATTCCAGGATAAAATGTCTATGAGTGGAACAATTAACACAATGGCTCTGTGATTTCTTTAAGCTTTTTTTTTCTGGAGAGAGGGTCTTGCTCTTTCACCCAGGCTGGAGTGCAGTGGCACAATCTTGGCTCACTGCAGTCTCAACCTCCCAGGCTCAAGCGATCCTTCCCACCTCAGCCTCCAAGGAGTTGGGACTACAGGCACATACACCATACCAGGCTAATTTTTGGGTTTTTTTTTAGAGATGGGGTTTTGCCATGTTGCCCAGTGATATGGTTTGGCTGTGTTCCCACCCAAATCTCACCTTGAATTGTAATAATCTCCACATTTCAAGGTCAGGACCAGGTGGAGATAACTGAATCATGGAGGCGGTTTCCTCCATGCTGTTCTTGTGATAGTGAGTGAGTTCTCATGAGATCTGATGGTTTGATAAGGGGCTCCCCCTTCGCTTGGCACCCATTCTCTCTCCTGTTGCCCTGTAAAGAGGTGCCTTCGCCGTGATTGTAAGTTTCCTGAGTCCTTGCCAGCCATGTGGAACTGTGACTCAATTAAACCTCTTTTCTTTATAAATTACACAGGTGTTTCTTCATGGCAGCGTAAGAATAGACTAATACACCCAGGCTGGTTGATTTAAGTCCAGATGGTGAAGTGGTAAATTTATTATTCAGAAAAGACAGTAGAAAATGACTATAAAAAGTTACCAGAACTTTCAACCCCTTATTTTCCAATTCCAGAGCCCAAGCTACCTCAACTGTGCCTTACTGCCATGACTGAGGCCACAAGACATGGCATCCTCAAACTGGGGACTATATTTCCAGGCTTCCGAAGAACTCATTAGAACAATCTAATTCATAAAATATTCCATAGCTGTGATAAGTGTGAATCCAGTGGAATTAAAATGAGAATTTAGATATATAAGTATAGTAGACACATTGGGTTATCTGAATTCCCTTATCTTCTCTGGAATTCCCTTATCCCCACTGCTAGTCACAGGGGCAGGTTCCTAACAGTCATCTTTAGACATTGTGACAAGGCCCAGTAGGCTCCAGGCTTATCAGTCCAGGGTTAATCAGCTAAGCCAAGCAACATCCCTTTCTTGGCAATTTTGAGAGTGGCCGAAGAAATTTCAACTTCAGTCTGTGCTGGTGAAGGAAAATATAAACACTGAGGCCGTATTTTCTACCACATAGATCAGGGGGCTGAGGAAATAGCCTGGAAAGATGGAGAGGAGAAAGAAAGGGAAATACATGGAAAAGGAGAAGCAGAGGATTGGCAGTGGAATGGTAGAAAGTAGGGGGCTTGGAAGAGGTTTCCCATGATGCCTGTTTCTGGTGAATGACTACTCTGTTAGACTGATGCTCCTACGTGTTTCTCTAATTCCCTCAGACCCCTTAGGGTGTCATGGATTTTCTAGTATCCATATAATAAATCCTCTTTTTAAAACTTCAACTCTCTCTAGTTGACTTACATTATTTGAGCCCCAAAGTCTATATAATACAAGAAGAAAAATTAATCCTAAAACATAATTTCTAAGATATTTAAAGTAGACGTTCATTAGCTGTGTCCATTTTTCCTATCCATATCCTCCCATGCATGGGGATTTCATGTCCTGGACTTGCATTAACAAGTCCTGGCTTCTGCCCTTTGTGTCTAACCATCAAAATCAAGGTCAAAATGCAGGTATTCCAGGAAACCAGCACATCTTCACCAAGCCCATTACGGTTTCTTCATAATTCTCTTCCTAGCATCTCTCCTAAGCCCTAAGAACACACTACATTATTCTTCATGTGTTTAAATGTTGCCTTACAATCATTCTTAAAATGCTTTGTTTGCTTATATTTTTTTTCTCCAAAGAGACAATGAATTATTTGACAAAAGGGATAAAATATTTTATTTAAAAAAAGAGTCAGAAAGGAAATATTTTACTGATTTACTTTAAATAGTCCCTGTACTATGAATTGCATACCATAGGTGCCCCATAAATATGTTAACGGCCTCTAGCACATTGTGAATTGGTCATGAAAATCCCAGTTTTCTAATACTCGAAGTGAATATTTGAAAACTACTGACTTAGAGAAAATAAGATAGTGATGATGTCTGGAAAGGGCAAAATGTTAACCATCCAAAGTTTACCTATGATGCATTACTTCGCTAATAGATTTCCATTTTTCAAAGAGAAGCAGTGTCAGAGTTCTAATGCAAATTCTTTTATGCATAATATATCTGGGTGACTAACCCCAGAGGTCCTTCCTTCTAAATGAGGCCAAGCAAAGGGCAGTTCTCCTGTGAGTCCAATGCCTTGGGTTAGATTTCCCAGGCCTAACTCATCAATAGATGCAGGAGATGGTAAACATTTTAAAAAGAACACATGCTTGCAGGGAAAACACCAAACTGTCAAGAAAACAACACATTAAAACCTTTGAAAAGTGTTTGTAAAAGTGCAGGGGGGGAATTTTAGATTCTAATCTAAAATCTAATTAATGTCATTTTAAAAAATTATTCCTTTTCTAATGAGACTATTTTTTAATGGTAGAGGTACCCCAAAACATTTTTAAATTCATTGGCAATTGGGGAAGAATACAAATTGCATGTACAAGAAATTTTAATATTTTCAGAGGGCTAGGAGGAAGCTATTGTACAAAGCTGAAATACATAGAAATTTTCTTTAATGAGTCTCAAATTTTATACTGTCACATGCCCTGAAGCTGCTGGGATGGGAACATTTTTGTAAATCTAAAATAAATAACTGGAGTAGATTTGTTACTCACAGAAAAACACAGCATGTTTACATGAATACCTCTTCTACTTGATTCCTTTGACCTGAGAACTTGAGCAAAACTCTGAAAAAGCTGCCAAGTTCCAAAACTGGGAATGGGCCCAGCCAGGCATGATTTTTATTCTCTTCCTCTAGCTGGACACAGTATCTCAAGTAGACAGGGTTAAAAAATACACAATTCAATTTGTTTATTATTTTTCTTTAAGGTCTGGCATACATGTGCAGAACGTGGAGGTTTGTTACATAGGTATACATGTGCCATGGTGGTTTGCTGCACTTACCAACCTATCATCTAGGTTTGAAACCCCACTTGCCTTAGGTATTTGTCCTAATGCTCTCTCTCCCCTTGCCTCCCACCCCCCGACAGGCCCCAGTGTATGATGTTCCCCTCCCTGTGTCCATGTGTTCTCATTTTCAACTCCCACTTATGAGTGAGAACATGTGTATACCATTCAATTTTTACCAAGCAATGTTTGTGCTACTTTTGAGACTGCATATATACAAAGAATAACAAATAATTTTGTTTTAGTCGTTGGTTAGATGTGAGAAGATTTTCACAACAGTCTTCTTGTTTTGTTTTGTTTTCCTATTTCCCTATCTCTGCCTTCTCAAATCTAGTATTCCGTGGATTTTTATCCTGTGGTACTCTTTGCCCCAGTGTATTTTGTACTCAGATCAGCTTCTGCTTAAACCTGCAGACCAACAGTCTTCTCCTAGCCATGGCCCTGATAGATGACATCTCTGGTTATCTCCCAGGTCAAAGGACCTTTGGTGACTTGTCAAGTTAGGAAAAGCCAGTAGGAAGCAGGAAAGAGTATCACCAGAGAAAGGGCAGAAGAAAAACCAGCAGAGGATCTGTGCTCTTGGGGGGTTTATCTGTCAGGGGAGTAGCCATACCTGCCTATTTACTATGGCCAACATGAGACCCTCCAGGCTTTTCTTCTCTTTTCTGGAGTTTGACCCAAGTACTGGTCATTTTATCCACTGATGTTTTATTGGCTCCTTCTTCCAGTCTTATCTGAAGGCATTTGGTTTCAGGACCACAGAAATTAGACATGCTTGCTGTCTGACTCAGAGGGTACGTGACCATTTTTTAAAAATCTCAATTCATTACTCTTCCCAAATTATAGACCTCTTGGTTAACTGGATATTCATCAGAAAGCTTGCTTGGCTCTTGCTAGACTGACCATAAACTGGGATTTCTCCAGTCAGAGTTTCATATAAGCAGCCATCAAACTCTAGGCAAAACCATTCTACTAGAGTCTACCCACTCATAGCCAACTTGTGGAAAAATCTCTCAGAGACACTTGATGTCCTTTCAAGAATAAAGCCCTAAAATAGTCAACTCAACTCTCCTCTCCCTTTCTTTTGACTTTCCTTATTTTAACCTGTCTTATCAGAAAGTTGTGAGAAATTACACATTTCTTGTAATATTCCTTTGGCTTAGGGTCACAGAAAGATACAGCAGTGAAGATATAATCATTAGAACTTAAAACAACCAAAAAAAGCAAATTATAATTTTAGCTAAACGCCTATTTTCCTTTTTGATTTCTCCTTAGAGTGACCCGTATCACAGCATTATCTTATTTGAAGTATTTTTTTCCTCATTGGTTTTATGGTTTCCACATTATGTCAATGACTTGCCATTTTTTGTGTGTGTTAAGAAAATGAAAATTTTATCTAAAAATTTACTCCTTTAATACATTTTTGACCTTGTCATGCCTTTAATTATTTTTTTTCCCACATGGCTCATTATATTTTTTGTAACAGGAAGAAATAACTTGCAGATGCAGGGAGCTCTTGGAATGAAAGTTTGAGTATCTTAGAAATTCAAATAATCTTGACTTTTGGATGCAAACAAAACATAGGGACTTGCAAATGTTTGTGACTGCTAATAGAAATGTGCCCTTTCATCCAAGGGATTTTTCAGTATTTCAAAAAAGCTGGTGAGAATGCAAAATGGTACAGCCACTTTGGAAGAAAGTTTGGCAGTTTTCAGAAAACTAAACACATTCAAATCATCTGGCAATTTTGCTTTTTAATATTTACCCAAATGAATTGAAAATTTATGTCCCCACAAAAACCTGCAGACAAATATTGATAGCAAGTTTATTCATTATTGCCAAAACCTAGAAGCAGCTAAGATGTCCTTCAATAGATGAATGGATACAAAAATCTGTGTTACCTCCAGACAATGAGATATTATTCCTGAAATGAGAAATAAGAATCAAAATGAATGGTCTATCAAGCCGCAAAAAGACATGGAGGAAAAAATACACAGTGCTAAGTAAAAAAAGGCCAGCCTAAATGCCTACATACTATATGATTCCACCTACATGATATTGTGGAAAAGGCAAAAGTATAGAGACATAGATCAGCAGCTGCCAAGAATTCTGGGAGAGGAAAGGCAGGATGAATAGGTGGAGCACAGGGGTGTTTTAGGGCATTGAAACCATTCTGATTGATACTGTAATGGTGGATGTATGTCATATGTTAGTCGAAACCCATAGAATTTGCACTCAAAAGAGTGAACCTTAATGTAAACTACAGATTTAGTAAGAATGCCATATCAACATTGGCTTATCAATGCAACAAATGTACCACACTAATGCAAAAATATTAATACTATTGTTGCAGGACAAACCACCAAATTGGGGCTCAGCCCAGGAGACCAAGTGCATTTTTGGCTTCATGTAGGAAAAAATTCAAGAGCAAGCAGACAGAGTAAAGTGAAAGCAAGCTTGTTAGGAAAGCAAAGGAATTAAAGGGTAGCTACCCATAGGCAGAGTAGCCCTAAGGGCTGCTGGTTGGGTATTTTTATGGTTATTCTTTGATCATATGCTAAACAAGGAGTAGATTATTCACAAGTTTTCTGGGAAAGGAGCGAGGTATTTCCATTGCCGAGGATTTCTTTCCATTTTAGACCCTAGAGGGCAACTTCTGGGAGTTTCTGTGGCATTTGTAAACTGTCAAGGTGCTGGTGGGAGTTTCTTTTAGCATTCTCATGTATTATAATTAGCATGTAGCAGCAGCAAGGGTACCTGTCGCCATCTTGGTTTTGGCAGGTTTTGTTTGGCTTCTGTGTGGCATTCTGTTTTATCAGCAAGATCTTGTGACATGTGTTTTGGGAAACTAGTCTTGCAAACTCCTATCTCATCAGGAGAAACTGTCGGGGTTGAGGATGGGGCAAGGCAGGGGATATGTGGGATCTCTTCATACTTTCTGCTCAATTTTTCTGTAAACCCTAAACTGTTCTTTTAAAAAGTCTATTAATTTAAAGTAAAAACGAACTTGCTTCTTCTCAATTATTACAGAGTAAGAAAGTCTCAATGGCTTTCAAAGCTACTTTTGGTAACTTCATGGTCCTTTAGTAGGCTGGCAGGCAGAAGGAACATTAGCACAAGGTGCATTTTATGTGCCAGCCTCTATGCCAGGTGCTTTCCATGCATGATCTCAGTGGAGCCCTGGAAGGTGGTTATTATATGCAGCATTGAGGTTTAGGAAGATTAAATCATTTGTCCAAGGCCATGGTGCCTGGAAATGGTGAACTAAGTCTCAAATCAGGTCTTTCTGGTTGAAGGAAGAAAGGAGGCAAGTCCCCTTTCACTCTCGAGGCTGGGGCAGGGCACGATGAAGTGGTAAAAAGAAGCTTTTCACTACCCTTCAAGGAGCCCACTCTAGTTGTTACAGGAAAGGGGTCCCGATCCAGACCCTAAGATAGGTTCTTGGATACCATGCAAAAAATAATTCAGGGTGAGTCCATAACTGAAAGCAAGTTTATTAGGAGGGTAAAAGAATACAAGAATGCCTTCTCCATAGACAGAGAAGCCCTGAGGGCTTCTGGCTGCCCATTTTTATGGTTATTTCTTGATGATATGCTAAACAAGGGGTGGATTATTCATGCCTCTCCTTTTTAGACTATATAGGGTAACTTCCTGACGTTGCCATATCATTTGTAAACTGTCATGGCATTGGTGCAAGTGTAGTAGTGAGGATGACCAGAGGTCACTCTCGTGGCCATCTTGGTTTTGGTGGGTTTTAGCTGGCTTCTTTATTGCAAGCTGTTTTATCAGCAAGGCCTTTATGACCTGTATCCTGTGCCAACCTCATATTACATCCTGTGACTTAGAATGCTTTAACTGTCTGGGAATATAGCCCAGTAGGTTTCAGCCTCATTTTACCCAGCCCATTCAAGATGGAGTTGCTCTGGTTCACATCCCTCTGACACAGTTAGAACTCTGTGGGCTCCAGAAACCATGCCAAAGCAAAGCCCATGACTACCCTGTGTCCATCCCAAGATTTTCCTGCTGTGTTGGGCACAGCAGGGAGTCTCTCCCTGAGGTGACCAGGAGTTCCTGAGTCAGAGGGAAAACACAACAGGAGAAGAATGGCTGTGTAGACGGCCTGCATAGTTGATCTGGTACTAATATATCTTTCAGAAGACACTTGCAACGTCCTTTATGATCCTCTCAGGATATTTTTATTACAATTATGGGCAACAGCCCATGAAAGATATGCCACAGTTCTCAATTTACCCAAGCAACTACCATACTCTTTTCTTTACTTCTGTTCCTACATAAAAAAAAAAAAAAAAAAAAAAAAAAAAAAAAAAAAAAAGAGTTTCAGGGCTTACATATTACCTTTGCTAATTTTGAAAGAAAAGGAAAACCTGCAGAATCAAAAGCTCAAATAGCTCAGTTTAAAAGCACTTGAGAACAAGAGAAAGTTTTATGTGATTACATTAATAGCAGTGACAAATGCATGTAAAACACTTAACCGTGGTCTGTGATGCAAAGAAAACCCATTTAGATGTCATTCATCTTTTTCATATTAGTACAATGAGTACTCTCTGCTTTCTCTTCTCAGGCAACACTTGAATTAGAATGCTGCATGTTTCAGAAGCAAGACTTCTAACTTTTCTTTCTAGCACACCCTTCTGTAGAAATGGTTTAATCTCTGAAGCCCAAAAATATGAAAACGAGATCTTCTTTTCCATCTAATTCCATCTTCCTAAAATTTTTTTGGAAACACTTTGTCTTTGAAGGAACTTAATTTTTATTTACCGATTGGCTATCTCTCATATTTTTCTTTTAAAGAAAATAAAGTATGCAAAAGACCAGGCAAGGTGACTTACACTTGTAATCCCAGCATTTTGGGAGGCCGATGTGAGAGGATCGTTTGAGTCCAGGAGTTTGAGACCTGCCTGGGCAACATAGTGAGACCCCCTCTCTACCAAAAAGTTGGGAGATGTGTGATGTGTGATGGCACGTGCCTGTAGTCCCAGCTACTTGGGACGCTAAGGTGGGAGCTCAAGGCTGCAGAGATCCGTGATTGCACCACCACATTCCAGCCTGGGCAATAGAGTGAGACCCTCTCTAAAAAAAAAAAAAGCAAAAAAGCACAATAAACTATACCCACTGGTAAGGTAAGGTATTTCCTAACTCAGAATCATGAAGAATAGAAAAGAAGCAGGGAGATGACAAAGAAGAAAACAGTGACGACGTGTGGAGAAAAGGTGGAAGGGTGCGGGGAAGAGATGGGGAGGAGACAAGTGAGGAAGAAACGGAGGTATTAGAAATGGCTGCTCTGAACATGCATCAACCCAGCTTCCCACAGCCATGGAGGCCGCATAGCATGAAACTTCAAGAAACTTTCGCAATTGTTCCTCTCCTCTCCTCCTAACTGCCAAATTCTCCCCACTCCCCAGTCAAGTTTTACAGGTGAGAGAAACTGTATGATGTGTGAAAAAAAAGATTTTATGGAGAGTCAGATGACCCACCTCTAACTAACCGTGAGCTTGCCAGGTCATTCGGCTCCTCCAATCTTCTATTTCCACATTCCACACTAGAAATAGTGAGGAGTTGGGCCTAAAGATCCCACAATCCCTTTCATCCCTGACTTATTTGAAAACTCAGACTCGGAGAAGTTACTTGTGCAAAGCCACATAGCTAGTTAGGGGCAGGGCCAGGCTGGATCTAGGGGCTCCCGGGGAATCATAGGGTTTTTATAGCTTCCTTTAGGTGGAGTGGATTGTGCAGAAATTTATTCCATGGACTAACACAGGCACCCATCTTATTGAACCACCCTGTGTTCCCCCAAACCTCCTTACAATTTTGGTTTTTGTTTTTACATTTTTCCTGGAAGGTCAAGTCAGCCTGTACAAGAAACCCAGCAGCAGTGGCTGTCTCATTTTCACTGTGAAAGTGGAAGGTTGGAGAAGAGCAGCCTGTTTACTAATGAGAGCAGTGAGGTCGTACCTCACTAGAGAGGAAAGAGGACATCAGGCAGGTAAGAGCTTCAGAGGGTCTGGGTGGAGAATCAGTGCCAGTCTCCTCACACCAACCTCATCCCTTCCCCCACAGTTGTACACAGGAACTGGGTGGACAGGAGGTCCAGTGTTGGCTGTCCCTCCTCTCTGCCCTTCAAATAAACATTTAAAGACTCCCAAAGGGATTTCTTGCAAACTTGAGTTTCTGATGTGGAAGGAAATGTTTCCAGATATTTTTTAAAAATCACAACAAGCTCCAACATCACACAAAGGAAAAGAAAATACTTAGATTTAAAGCTTTGAAGGAATATTAAATAAGAGACAGAATTTTGGTTATGCCAGGTATGAATGCCAGTACTATAGGAAAGAACCTCATAAAACATATCAAGCCCAGGCGAAAATAAAACAAGCAAAAATAGACTATCATTTGAACTATAGCAGGCCCATAAATTCAGCTCCAAAATTACAGCCAACACACATACCATATTGTACAACTGAGCCCGCAAAAGAGGAAATTAACAATAAACCAAAAAGTTTTTAAAAATAACATGTTGAAGTAAAGAAAAAATGCAAAGCTACAAAAGTCATAATAAGTAACTTTCTGGGAAAAAAACACCAATGAAGTATCTGATTTTCCTTTTTAAAGATTCTGGATTGCAGAGAGCATCTGATATAGTGGATGAGTCAATATGGGTGGGTAGGTTCAGCGTGTTTGACAAATAAGTTTTGCTCCTCACCAGGACATTTGGATGATACATAAATAGAAACCTTCTTTTCATCTTGAGAAGCATAAGGAAGTGCTTTCTCAGAGTGAATATTTTCCTCAAATCTCTTGGAAAAGAGAAAGAACATTTATTTCTATGTTTCTCGTATCTAGCAAACTCTATTGACCTTAGGTTGAACTTGAAAACATTGTTCTAGTACAGTTACTCTGTCAATTCCCAACTTGTCTTTCTTTACCATCTCTCCATGGTCTTAGAAACACCATCTCCTGCAGTACCTCTCTATTTATCTATTTGAGGCAGAGTTTCACTCTTGTTGCCTAGGCTGGAGAGCAATGGTGCGATCTCGGCTCACTGCAACCTCCACCTCCTGGGTTCAAGTGATTCTCTTGCCTCAGCCTCCCAAGTAACTGAGATTACAGGCATGCGCCACCACCCCTGGCTAATTTTATATTTTTAGTAGAGATGGAGTTTCACCATGTTAGCCAGGCTGGTCTCGAACTCCTGACCTCAGGTGATCCACCCGCCTTGGCCTCCCAAAATGCTGGAATTAGAGGTGTGAGCCACCGCGCCCGGCCCCTCCCACTTTAAAGAATGCTTTTTTGTTTGCTGGAAGGTTGGGTAGAATCCCCCCCAGTGCTAATGCCAGTGTGTGAAGTTGAGCACAGGCCACCAGCGTCTGCCCCAGCCTCCCAGCAAACCTCCCTGACTACAGGGGGCTTTTGTGCAGGGCGATAAGCTACGGTGCTGCATGTTGGGACAACAAATTGAAGGTCAACATTGACACACCCTTGTTAAATCAAGGTGTTCTTTTGACTTGCTTGCACCTGTAGCTCACACCTTCCAGGACCTGGGGAGAACAGAGAATCTTTCATGCAACTTGCGTGAGAACCAGGCCCCACTCCAGCATTCACTGTGCCAGGCTGCTGTGTTTCTGGAATGCTGAGCTACATTCACATCCATTTCCACCCTCTCTAGAAAGCAGCAGCAGGGCAGCTCCCAGGCTGGGCTGCTCCCAGGCTTGGCCTCCTGTTGCCAAGGCCTGAAGTTTGTGGTGTAAGAGGTGGGTTATGTTTTCAGAAGGTGGTACTCTGCTCCCCTGTTGCCGCCTGCTTCTTACCGGTAGTGTTCGAAATTTAAAATTCAAATTTGTCATTCACATCTGGTGTTATTAGACCTGTTTATTTCAATAGGGAGTGGGAGAGATGACTATACATAGGCCCTACAGAGTGAAAGGAATCGTACGAAGGAAACAGATCAGGTGCTTGTGTTTTTCGGTTTATTCATTTCTTGGCTGCAATTCTCTTTGAGTCTCTTATTTAGTCTCTGACCCACAGTTGGAGCTAGAATACAGATCGCTATCCTTAGAAGGAAACTGAATAATTAAAGGTCATCCAATACATCGTCATTCTTTTATATAACCTCCAAGGGAAAGCCACTTAGGGTTAACAATACCGTATGGTTCAGTTTTGTAAAAGTAGAATTATCATTGTAATCCTAGAATGTCATGCTTTCTACTCAGCATAGACCCGATGCTCATTCTTAAATAGTTGCCGTTAAGTTAATTTGCCAGGGTATGTACTAGGGTGGACATTCTAAGGCATTCTGTTCCTTCAAAGAGCTGATGTTTGAAAATCTCAACTGTTTGTACTTCTCTTAATTGCCAAGTATATGATATATGTTTAATTGCTATTTTTATATGTATTTCCCCTTATACCACATTCTGCCTTCAAAAAACTCAGACTTCTGTGTTTTCTTTTAGATCAAATCTCAAATATAAGAGGCAATAGCATTTCACTGTTATTCACTTATCAAGTGTAATTCCATGAATATGGTATGGAACATAGGAATTCACGGGATTCTGTGTAGCAGTCCTTTCTTGACTGCCTTTGGAAATACTGGGAAAAGGCAGAGATATGCAAATGCATATTTACCCTATTGGGGGATGTCTGGTTGAATTGAGTCGTAGCATTTCTCCGCTTTTGGGCAGGGAGCATGGGCTGAACAAGGGGGAAGCTGGGAATTTAAGCTAGCCTAACTCTGGCTTGGGCTATCTAAAGGAAAAATGCTTGATTTTAGATTATCTGATGCTTTGTGTCTGAAGAGTTTCCCAACATTTTCACATGAGGTCACTCAGAAAATAAAATATTTATACCACAAACTGGGGTCAACTTAATCATATTTGGAAGATAGTTGAGGATCTTCTGTGCTGCAAGTGACTTGCTCAAGAGCTTATGTGATCATAAGAAATAAAAACTTTAAATTGCCTGAAACTTCAGCTCCATGTTTCAGAAGAGAAACAATGATCATAATATCATGAAGACAAAACCAGTTTACCACCTGTTTCAGCTTGATTGATTTCAGCTTGATGCTTGATTGCCCACTGATATCATAGTAGCCTAGAAGCAGTGTGGTGAGGGGAGCCGCACCACCTAACAGAAAAACCAGACTTAGAATCTGGAAGACAAGTTGGAATCCCGATTTGGCCACTTCCTAGATGGGTGATTTTGTTTTGATTACTGAGGCTCTAACTTGTCTCTGCTTCTGCATTTGTAAAATGGGCACTTTTTTTGGTGTGTTTATGGTAACTTCATTCTTAAAACCAGAAACAACCCAAATGTCCTTCCACAGATAGAAAGAGAAGCTTGAGTACATCCATACAAAGGACTACTACTCAGCAACAAACATGAAAGAACTACTGATAGAATAACACAGATGGATCTCAGTTTCATTATATGAAAGAAGCCAGCCTCCAAACCTACATATTCTGCTGATTCCACTCAAATGATATCCTGGGATAAGCAACGGCACAAGAATCGAGAACACACCAGTGAGTCCCGTGGACTGGAAGCATGGGGAGGGTTTGATACCAAAGGGACAATATGATGGAATGTTTTGGGGTGATAGAATATTTATACATTCTGATTGTGATGGTTACACAACTGTGTGCAATTATAAAAGACCATAAAACTACATGACAAAAAAAAGTGAAGTTTACTGTATGAACATTTAAAAATATATTTGAAAATGATAAATCAATTGGATTTTAAAATCATCTCTGTGTTGCTTCTTTTAAGAAAACTTTGTGTCAATTAGAATGTACAGTCATTCCTTGGTATCCATGGGGGTTGGTTTCAGGACCCTCCATGGATGCTAAAATCCACAAATGCTCAAGTTTCTTATATAGTATTTGGTATGTATGATAGTATATATACTAAAATCTATACTATTTAGTGTACTATGTATATTTCATGTATATATATGTATATATAATATTATAGTATTTGCATATAACCTAAACATATCACCCTATGTACTTTAAATCATCTCTAGATTACTTGTAATACCTAATATAATGCCTACACATCATTTCATTCATGTAACTTCACACAGTACTTGGCATGTGACAAATTCAAGTTTTGCTTCTTGGAACTTTGTGGGACTTTAAAAAAATCTCACTGCTTGATATTTATTCAAAGGAATGGAAAATGATATATTGAAGAGATAGTTGCACTCCCATGTTTATTGCAGTACTAGTCACAATAGAATAGTTTATATGGAATCAATTTAGGTGTCCTACAGCAGGTGAATGGATAAATAAAATGTGTCACATATGTACAATGGAATACTATTCAGCCGTAAAAAAGAAAAGTCATTTGAGGCAACGTAGGTGAGCCTGGAGGACACATGTTAAGTGAAATAAGTGAGGCACAGAAAGATAAGTACCACATGTTCTCACTCATATGTGGGAGCTAAAAAATTTGAGCTCATAGAAGAAGGAAGTAAAATTATGGTTATTAGAAGCTGGGAAGAATGAGGGCATGGAGAAAATGGGGAAAAGTTGGTTAGCCGATACAAAATTACAGCTAGATAGGAGGAATAAGCCTTAGTGTTCTGTAGCAGTATAGGGTGACTATAGTCAATAATATATTGAATATTTTTAAATAGCTAGAAGAGACAATTTCAAAGGTTTTTAACACAAAGAAATGATAAACTTATGAGGCAATAGATATGCTAATTACTCTGATTTGATGGTCACACGTTGTATACATGTGTTGAAATATTATTCTGTATCTCTAAATTAAATGAGCTATTAACCCTGGCTCAAAGAGGTTGATGTGCAAATGAAATGAGACATAAAAGTGTCTGAGCACACAGAATTCCATCTATAAGTGGTAGTCTGAAATTAAACGGATGATGCTATACTGTAGTTTATCTAGGTATTTCTTAAGCCACCACTCTGCTACAGGGTTTTGGATTTTAATTAAGTGAATCAAGGGTAACTATTACTTTCCACCTCAGCCTTAGGGGTAGAAAAAGGATAAAGTAGGACTCACTTCTACATTTAGTCTTGCCCTAAATTTGTAATATCAAGCCAAGCTTCACTGGGAAGCCAAGAACTCAACCCCTTCAGGGCTAATTCCACCACCCTAGAGACCTGCTGTCTCAGAAGCAAAGCCCGGGTCAAGACTGATCTTGAGGATGTCTTCCTCCATATCAGGACCCAATCTCCATACCTGCTGCACATTAGAATTTCATATGGAACTTGAAAAATACTGATAGCAAGGCTGTAGCCCCAGAGATTTTAATTTAATGGTCTAGGTTAGGACCTGGGCAATAGTAATTTTTTAAACTGTCTCCAGTGATTGCAGTGTGCAGCCAGAGCTGTAAATCACTGCTCTAGATATTGCAGATCTAAGTGACCTGGAGACATTAGAGGTCAAGGTTGTAGTTGGAGGCATCTGATGGCCTGATACTGAAGAACCCTCCCTTTCTCAGATGCTTCAAGCACTCAGTCAAGAGCAAGAGAAAAGGGATGGGAGTGATAATCTCACTTCCAAAAAGAAGAAAATTAGCAAAGTAAGCTTCATCCGGGGCAAATCCTGAGCGATGCTAAAGAGCCCTTTTCTTGCCTGCCTGTGGGTTCCAATTTTCCAAGCAGCACTTGAATAACAGAACACTGCGGATTTTTTACAATGTAGTTCCAGAAGCCTCATTTAAGCTGATATCATTATGGACTTTAAATCTCCTGCCTGCATTTAGTTCCTTGGTTTCTAAATTAAGAAGTACTTAGAATGTAATGACTTACTTAGATTGCTTGTTCTCTAATGGTGGTTACAGAGCTGTGCTCTTAAACCACTGCACGCAGAGGATATTTTGATCAAGTCACAGCCAATTGTCTTAAAAAGCCAAAGTCAGAAAGAGCAATGTGAAAGCATTCAAATGATGGGAATAGAACAAAGATTTCTTCATTTCCAGTCTTCTTTATCAGTTGAATCACATAATAACACTCAGACAGGGCTACTCCTCTCTTTTGAAATAGTGACATGTATATGTTTTTTCCCCTTTCTCTTACAGATGAGGATCTCTGACCAGTTGTAATGACCATATTTCTTTTCTGCCTCACCCAATGAAACCCTTTTTGCCTAATAAAATCCAATTTCTTTTTTTTTTTTTTTTTTTTTTTTTTGAGACGGAGTCTCGCTCTGTCACCAGGCTGGAGTGCAGTGGCGCAATCTCAGCTCACTGCAAACTCTGACTCCCCGGTTAAAGCAATTCTCCTGCCTCGGCCTCCTCAGTAGCTGGGATTACAGGCATGCACCACCATGCCCAGCTAGTTTTGTATTTTAGTAGAGACGGGGTTTCACCATGTTGGCCAGGATGGTCTCGATATCCTGACCTCGTGACCTCCTCCCACCTTGGCCTTCCAAAGTGCTGGGATTACAGGTGTGAGCCACTGCACCCAGCCAAATCCAATTTCCACTTTCATTCTTGTCTGTTCGCACCTCCAAATAAACTGAAGATCCTTTTGCTAGAATGGTCCCCACATTCCTTTCTAGTGAGCAAAGCCTCAAACTGAGTAAATGGTAATCTTAAGCATCTTAACAGAGCAGAAGCAATATCTCCCCTGTCATTGTTAAATAATTAGGAGCTACATTAAGAATTATATAGAAACTACAATTTCATGGAAAAATAAATATTTCTGACTTAGACATCTGCACAAGTAGGGGATTCATTTAACCACCTGATCCCAAATCAAAGTTAAAGGACTTCACTGTCCTTATACTACTTCCCCACTGAAAGATGTTAATATTTATCATCAGGGAGAAAATTGATAACTCATTGACATGGTTTGGCTCTGTGTTCCCACCCAAATCTCATCTCAAATTGTAATCCCCACATATCAAGGGAGGGAGGTGATCGGATCATGGAGGCAGTTTCCCCCATGCTGTTCTTATGACAGTGAGTGGGTTCTCACAAGGTCTCATGGTTTTATGTGTTTAACAGTTCCTCCTTCACACACTCCTGTCTTCTGCCACCTTGCGAAGAAGGTGCCTGCTTCACCTTCCACCATGATTGTAAGTTTCCTGAGGCCTCCCAAGCCATGCAGAACTATGAGTCAATTAAACCTCTTTCCTTTATAAATTACCCAGTCTTGAGTATTTCTTTATAGCAGTGTGAAAACAGACTAATACACCCATTGGGGTCTGATACAAGCAGAATAAATTTTATTACCTTCAATTAATTTGGGCAGGAAAGCATAAGGGATAATCATGAAAATAACCTCCTACTAAATCAGAACCTGTTTCTAATCCTACTGACAGGAGAGCTAAAGAAAAAAATAAATTTTTAGCATCTAACTTGCAGATGAAGGCTCTCATAGGAGCCATGGGTGATAGTCCCATAGAGGAGACTGCTTCAGAAAGTGAGCTCCCAAGATTAATGACTGGTTCACTTTGTATAGTGGATTCCTTCATTCCACAATTATTTATTGAGTGCTAGGCACTTCTTAGACACAGAACAATGAGTTTATTGGAAGTGTAATATCTCGTTAGGCAAGTGTGGTGACTCTGGTAAGCAAATCAGCCAGATCTGTTTGGGCTTAGTGTATCCTGAATTTAAAATGACCTCTGCATCCTTGATTCCATGGCACTCTTAAAATGTATTTGAAAGTTTCTTGGAAAAAATATCCATTTATTACAATTCTTTTAATTTTCTATCTGTAGTTACTGGTTACTTTAGTGATATTGTTTCTTCTTTTGATATTAACTCTCTTCTTAATTATATTTGCTACAGGTTTGTCAATATGTGGTAGTGTCTATCAATATAAAAACTAGCTGTTTATACAGATTATTGTTATATATTATAAAGCATCTATTATTCAGTGAAAAAGTAAGGTGTACAACAATATGCATATTGTATTATTATTTGGGTAAACGGTATATATATGGGAATGCGGGTGAATTGAGGGACTAAAGAAGGAAGTTCACTTTTATTCCTACTTTCTTTGCCATTAACATTCTTTATCATGATTAACTTCAGTAATAATTTTAAAGTTCCTGTTTTTTCATTAATTAGAGTGACTCAAGACCAATGTCCAGACAGGACTCAGCACACTGAGGGCCTGTTTTTACTTTTATTTGCTTATTTATTTATTTATTTATTTATTTATTTATTTATTTTTGAGACAGAGTCTCACTCTGTCGCCCAGGTTGGAGTACAGTGGTGCGATCTTGGCTCACTACAACCTCCACCTCTCGAGTTCAAGCGATTCTCCTGCGTCAGCCTCCTGAGTAGCTGGGATTACAGGCATGCGTCACTATCCCAGGCTAATTTTTATATCTTTTAGTAGAGACAGGGTTTCACCATATTGGCTAGGCTGGTCTCGAACTCCTGACCTCATGATCCGCCTGCCTCGGCCTCCCACAGTGCTGGGATTACAGGGGTGAGCCACCATGCCTGACCTTATTTTATTTATTTATTTATTTATATTATTATTATTTTTTTTTTCTGAGACGGTCTCTTGCTCTGTCACCCAGGCTGGAGTGCAGTGGTACGATCTCAGCTCACAACAACCTCCGCCTACTGGGTTCAAGCGATTCCCCTGCCTCAGCCTCCCGAGTAGCTGGGATTACGGGCACATGCTGCCACTCCTGGCTAATTTTTTGTATTTAGTAAAGACAAGGCTTCACCGTGTTGGAGGGCCTGTTTTTAAAGCGCAGTGGTCTCAACTCTGCAGGCTTAGGCTTCAGTTCTACTGAACTTGATTGTGCTTTTGATAACTGGCAGTCTGTCATCAGGGTGGATTGCCAGAACACTTAGGGGAAGTCACTTGATCAACTTGTCCTTGGCACAATGGCCATTCTGAAAATAGACATACTGAAGTGAAATGAGTTATACTAAAAACTTTTTCCAAACGTTCAGTTAACTGGAGTGTTGTATGTTGTGTTTGAAAAACATTTTTTAAAATGTGGAATTGTTTTACATTAAAGTGATAACCCCTGCTGGAATGAAAATAGTGTTGACTCATATATGATCTGGCGTGCCCTTCTGGACTGAAATCCCTTTTCCCCTTCCATTTGGGGATTTCTGTGTGCTCATGGCATATGCCAAAGCAGGAAAGATCCCTGTGTCTGGAAGAGAAAAGATGACCAAGGAACATGGAGACAAATTTGCTCACAAAAATATACCCCCCATGCAAAACCAGAAAAAACATTTTGTGGCAAATGTGACACAGATAGCATAAGCTTTTGCAGACTCACTCGGCACACACAAAGATAAATAGGCAAGGTCTATAAACCAATGGTTCTCAAATGAGGAAATATGGTTCATTCATTCACTAATGTAATGCAATTTTTATTAAGTCCTTGATACAGGAGTATAGCATATTTATCATGAGTTCCCTAACTGAGACTAACCAATGTTGGAAACCAGGAGGAGAGAAAGAAACCTCACCTACTACACATTAGGAGCCTCCACCGTGACTCCTAGTCTTGTGACTACAAAGAGCATTATTTGATAGAAGACAAATGGATTTGCTAGGAGTACTGGCAATACCTTCCCACCACACAGGAATAGCATGTGCTATGCTTGCTTGGTTTGTAGCCTTCAGACACAGCTAGACTCACTGTAACTACCAACAATATGCAACACCAAGTTATGCCTGGTACTATACTTGAATCTCTGAGCTTCACTTCTGGCATGCACCATTTCCATGAGCCTCATATTCCTGTTTATCCCCTTCTTTCTGCCAGCTGGTTACTCTTCAGTACTTTAGGACATAGAGTTTTATAATTTCGGACATAATTCAGGACAGGACCTGGCAAGTTATTGGATGCGGCCTATGGGTGGGAAAAAGGGAATAGTGAATGACTCCTAGGTTTTTCATGTGAGCACCTGGGGGATTGTAGTGCCTGTAACAAAAACAGGAAAACTAGAGGAGAGTATGAGAAGGAGAGGAGTTCAGTTCTGAACATGCTGAGTTTGAGATATCTGTGAGATACCAAAGAAGGGATGTCCACAAGGGTTTGGTTTCTACTCATCTGTTGTTTTTAGATGCAATCAACATAAAGATGGGAATCAAGCCATTCATGGGTGTGGACGAGACTGTTTAAGACTTGTTTGTAGTATGACATGATTTAGTGGGCCCAGGCTAGAGTCCTGTGTAACCCCAATTTTTTAGGAGTGGGTCAAGGAGGAAGAGCTAATGAAACGTCCACAAAGGCAGAAGGAAAACTGGGACAGTGCCTTTGTATGAAGCGGATCCCTTTCCCTGGAGTAACCTCCCTCTCTTCTTTGCGTGGTGAAATACAGCTAATCCTTCAGCATCTCAAATGTCTCTTTGGTGCAGCAAACGTTTTCGATGCACTCTCTACTTCCCCAAGAGCCATAAAAACCCCATTGCTCTCTTTTCTCTGCTTGTATAGCACTTCAAAAAAGGCAAAAATGAAATTGTGAATGTGGCTGTTGAAGACCTCTCCCACCTCCACCCCTATAATTTTCTGAGCTGATATATAGCAAGGACATGGCAGGTGATTCTAATTTATTTCCGTTTCCTAACACCAAGAAGCACATACAAAATGGCCAGTAAGTGTTGAGTTAATATTGTTTGCCTGACTTTGAAAACTTTGTTCCTCATTCTGACAAAGATTTAGGCCTAGTAGGACACGTTATTCAGAAAAGGCTTTAAAATGGAATCATTTCTTGTACAACATTGCAAGTTAATTAGTTTATTATTCATGCCACACCTACTTCCAAAAAGAATTTGAGATAGCTTGCAATGAGTCACTTGAATAATTACATCTTTAAAAACATAATGAAAGCATCGTGCAATTGAAAAAGGTGATAACATTATCTGATAAGGGAAGCCAAAGAAAGTTGCTGCAATTGAGATTACAATACAGTCTTATACTTCTTAGCAGAGAAGTTGATATGTTCTTTTTGAATAGCTCACGTACTTTTGAGGGACTTTGTGTAGGTGGAAAACAATGCATAGGCATATTACCTAGACTAGCTAAAATTCTGCTGGGCTTCATTACAATCCTCAAACTCTTTATTTGCCATGTTGTGTATAATTTACTTAAAAGTGACCTGTGAATTAAAACAAAAAAAATTCTCTCACTTGCAAGAAAACTAAACAGATCTTCTCTGCAGAATGAGGATTCTTTTTTAAGGTAAAATATTTCAAGCTGTCTTATAATTGTACTTTTAGAATATGTTGCTTGAGAACATATGACAAAAAAAAAAAAACTACCATAAATTTAGTAACCCTTAAATGTTTTCTATCTATTAAAACATAAAACTAACTGAATATATTTTTAGGAGATGGCACAGGTATTTGCATAAGATTACTTGTTTAGTACAGAGACATTGCTTGGTAAATACATGGGTTTGAAATGTTTTTTTCATTGGCTCCAAGAGTCTTCTGACCAGAGAATGAGAGCACCCGGTCCAGGGTAGTGGTTTTCAAAGTTATTATTGTAATTAGTTGGTTTGTTTAGTTGTAATTGACTGTATACCTTTTTGTTCAAAGAACTCAGGCTCTGAAGATCAACAAATCACAGTTCTGATAAGGTTGGAACTGGAGTCAACATGAATGGGTGTCCAGAAAAGACCTTATTTAAGAACTTATTATCATCCAACCAAAATTATACTAAAGAGAAAATATCATTAAAAATCATCAGTTTTCCTGCACGATGATGAGTAGCTTGGCAATTAATGTTAGTTTCAGCATACTCATTTAAAGATCCATAACTTTAAAATATGCACTGTCTTTATTTTTATGTCTCCAAAATTGCAAATTTCCTCTAAGAATTTTCCCAAAGTCCTAGAAGATTCTTTAGATTATAGCTTAGTCAAATATGCAGACTTTGAGGGGAAAATGATAGTCTGTAATTGCTTTATCAAATCAGATGGAGTTCAGATTTTTCAAACTCCTACCAAAAGAAAGAGAACTTTGAGGTGAATTTGTTCTTCAAGTTTTTGAGTTCCACCTGTTACTACTGCATCACAAAGCGTACACTGTAATTTTATTCTATGATAGAATTTCCATCTTCTTAATGTTTCTGTAATTCAAAAAGATAATTTTGATTAATAATTTATTTAAATAACCTTCATTTCATAATGTTCATAAAATGAATATAAAATATCTCTTTTCTTAATTTTATTTTTAGTTCTGGGGTACATGTGTAAGATGTGCAGGTTTCTTACATAGGTAAATGTGTGCCATGGTGGTTTGCTGTACCTACCAACCCATCACCTACGTGTTAAGCCCAGTATGCATTAGCTATTTTTCTTAATACTCTCTTTCCCACAACCCCACCACCCTGACAGGCCTCAGTGTGTGTTGTTACCATCCCTGTGTCTATGTGTTCTCCTTACTCAGCTCCCACTTGTAAGTGAGAAGATGCAGTGTTTGGTTTTCTGTTAGTTTGCTTAGGATAATGGCTTCCAGCTTCATCCATGTTCCTTCAAAGGATGTGGTCTCATTCCTTTTTATGGCTGTATAGTATTCCATGGTGTATATGTACCACATTTTCTTTATGCAGTCTATCATAGATGGGCATTTGAGTTGATTCCATGTCTTTGCTATTGTGAATAATGCTGCAATGAACATAGGCATGCATGTGTCTTTGTAATAGAATGATTTATATTCCTTTGGGTATATATCCTAGTGAATTCTGTCACATTATAGTGACAAATGATATTCATCAGTAGATTGACAAACTGATTGGGAAAAAAGCCATCTTTATCCATTTCAAAAGGAGTTGTATTTTCAACAAACTTTACTGTTTATATTAAAAAAAGAATATCTCTCAGTGTGTCTTAAACATATACACATACCTACCCCCATATCACAGTTAAAATCACCTACGTGAAAGAACGAGATTATCCTCCCTTCACAAGCCAGCATTTCTGAATCAGCACTCGGTATCATTGTGGGATATCTCCCATCTCATGGATTATCTGTTCTGTGATTTGACATAGATCCTGGGCCCTGGGAATTTGCTACTGACTCAAACTCCTTGAGGGCAAAGACAGCTTCCTGCTAATCCTGTTATATCTGGCAGCACACAGCACAGTCCAAGTTTGCAGAATTTAATTCAGTTAAATGTAGATCCCTATGTAAGTATGAAAGAGGGTGGGTGACTTCTCGTTGTCCTCTCCACCCTTCTAAACCTATCCCCACATCTCCCCTCCACCCACCCAACTCTACCCTCAGTCATCATGAACTCAGAGCAGTTCCCAGCATGCTTCTCCCTGAACTTGCCTTTAGTATTTTACAAATGCTATGCCCTTTGATTGGAATGTCCTTCCTCACCTTTCACCTAGCTAGGTCATACTCATTTTTCAGGTCTATGCTTTTTTGCCTTCTCTTTGGGGATGCTTCATAACTCACCATGTTTGGATTAAATATCCTTCAAAATGTGCTCCTGTAGCAATGGTGGCATAGCTTTCATCAAACACTGTTGCAATTGAATTATCCCCACTAGATTGTAAATTTGAGGTGGCAGGCAGAGTATTTTATTCACCTGTATATCCTTGGGATCTTGATACACTGAGTGATTTACAGTTAGTAAATGCTCAATAAATACTTGCATAGGTAAAGAAATGAATCAATAACATTCAATAGCCAGGAACCCTATCTCAAGGATCCTTTCTGCCAGCAACTCCTCAGCACTTATGACTTCATTGGCACAGAAGTACTGTTTCAGGTAAAGCTCCGTTACTGTGTTTATAAGACAAACAGCTGAAGTTGCTCATGAAGCTGGAAGTGCCAGAGAATCAGAGTTTGCATCTGTGTTCACATTACACTAGCCTGTGTAGACAAGGATGGCACTTAAGCTTCTTGCCTTCAGCTGAAGCAAGCCAACCTGGTTTTTCTCGTTTAGTTTCTACTTTGTCAACTAGTATCACTTTGGATAAGGGAATGTGATCTCTTTATTTTCATTCATCCAACAAATATTGATTAACGGTCTCCTGTAAAAAAAAAAAAAAAAAAATCTATGGACTTGCCACTTAGCCACTCAGCCACTTAAGAACCAGGATTCTGCTGAAGCATGCCAACATCTCAGCAATTATGAGCCAAGAAATGCCAGGCAGAGAATGGGTAAAGGGAAAACCCTTACAAACCATTCTGAGAGTGCTCTTCAAGTTATAAATATGTATTGGCAAAACCCTTTGATCGAATCTCAACATGTGCCTTTCCTCATAGTAAGAAATCATCTCCACCCTCTCTTAAAAAACAGATGAAGGCACACTTAGAGCCATCTGGAAGAAGATGCTGGTTGATTAGGGTTCAATCTCTCTCCTTAGAGAACAGCTTACACAAAATTACACTGAATAGAGTTTCAGAATCAAGCTGCTTTTCCCTTTTCCTTTTACAATATGTACTTTACCAAATGCATAGTGATCTCTCTTAAGAGATTTTTCTCTTTTATTTCCTAGTCCCTTTCTGACAGAAATTCTTTTCTTTGCAGAGAAATAAGGCTTTTCTTTCATTGCCTCTATTCCCTTGATGACATGAAATATTCAATCACAACCAATTTACAGATAATGTGCTAGCTTCTTGCGTGTGTTTGTCAGTTTCGTCACCTGTGCCAGATTGTCAAATGCATGCCCTAGATAACGTCGCTACCTTAGTCAACAAGTCTGATCGTGCTTCTAAATGGAGATGTTCTGGAAATTTTCCTCTCGGCTTCTTTTTTTTTATTCCCTTGCCTGTAACCTACTGGATGACTCTGAAGTGGATTTTCTTTGCCTGGTCAGTGCCTCCTGCTCTTTAGTCACTTTATTTAGAGAGTTAACTCTGTTGTTAGCTCTTCATTCAGTAAGTCTGTGAACAAGTTGTCAAATTAACTTCCCAAGTCACAGTAGGTCATGAGCCAGGAAATGCAGAAAGGATGAAACAAATCTTCCATCCACAGGGCAGAAAAGGATATGGAGGGTCTTCAACTCAGTGGCTTGCTTCTGGTCTTCACAGTGGCAGGCCAATGAGCCAAAGCTCTTAAGATGGCCCCTGCTTTCCCCTATAAAGGCAAGAAAAAGTCCAAATCATATGAAATGCTGCAAAGAGTCTAGCCATTTAGTTTTGCAGTGCTGTTTGGGTAAAACAGCTTAATAAAATGTTACTTGGTTGGAATAATTTTGGTTTTGGTGAGAGGAGAGATTGGCCAAGAGAAAGAATTTAGTCCTGGCTTTATCTCATCGATATTAGTGACCTAAATTACCTTGCTAATAATAAAGTGAAAGATAAGAGGCAAGGCAGCTGCAGATGAAAGATTTCTAATCTCCAGATCTCTACCTATACATGTACACAGCCAGACTCTCATTTTTTCTCTTAGTCAACAGCAGGAGCTATGTGGGTGTGCTTGTTGCCTCTCCCCTGATAGATTGACAACCACAACAAAACAGTTGGCATGTCCCTAGATTGTGGCATGAAGGTGGCTTGTAATTTCTATGATCCAGTAATGATCAGTCAATGAGAAACAGATCAGTCAATGAGAAATAGCAGCTGTGACCAGAGTTAGAGGCAGAAGTTCTGGGTTCTGGGATCTCCATGAAAGGCTGACTTCATAAGCATGCAACCAGGGGCAGTTCCACAGGGCATATGATTAAAAGGCCCCTGTGCTTAGTTTGATCCTCTGCTATTGCCCTCTTGATATTTTTAATAATTTTTGAACAAGGGGCCTCACATTTGCATTTCGTGCTGGGCCTAGAAAATTATGTATCCAGTCCTGTCTCCAAGATGTATTGCTGAGTATTAAAAAACAGTGCAGAAAAATGTGTATAGGATATGTAAAAAAATAGAGTTCTATGCTTAAATTACCACCCTCCCCGCCACACACACACACACACACACTCCACATACACACCTGTGTATGCATTGAAAGGCAATTTTGTGTAGCAGTTAAGAATAGACTCTGGGCTGGGCACCATGGCTCATGCCATCCTAACACTTTGGGAGGTCGAGGTGGGAGAATTGCTTGAGCCCAGGAGTTCAGGACCAGCTTGGGCAATATAGCAAGACCCCATCTATTAAAAAATTAAAAATTAGTTGGGCACGGTGGTGTGTGCCTGTAGTCTAGGTGCTCAGGGATTGCTTGAGCTCAGGAGCTTCAGGCTGCAGTGAGTTGTGATTGAGCTACTTGTACTCCAGTCTGGGCAACAGAGCAAGACTCTATGTCTAAAAAAAAAGGATAGAGTCTGCAGCTGGATTGCCTGGGTTTGAAACTTACCTTAGGAAAATTACTATACATTTTGATGCCTCGGTGTCCTCATCTGAAAAAAGGGGTGAAAATAATACCTATAAAAAACCTAAAAAATTAAAAAAGTACCTATTTCATAGGGTTGCTGTGAATTACCTATTATGTTGTTGTTATTAATTTTGGTTATGTTAGTATTATTTAATTAGATTATCTCTGGAAGACTATATGATAAACTAGTAAAAGTGGTTCTCTGGAGAAAGGGACTAGGCTACAGAACAGGAGTACACTAAGCAAAAGTTGATTTTTATAAGATGCAAATTCACACAATTTTAAGGTCCCCCTTTTAAAAAATACAAATTATAAATAAATATAAAGCAAACATTTATTTAGAAAGAAAACATTTTAGTGCTGACAAATACTACAAAATAGCCCAGAAAAAATGAAATATTATTCTTATTTATTAATGCACTAACCTCTAAAACTCCTTTCCCTCACATTTTTGCTGCATAATCTTTGATTGCCCCATCATGTGACATTAATTTTATGATATCCTTTTCTATTGTGAGAATAGAAAGATAATTCAGTTTTTTGGCCAGGTGCAGTGGCTCACGCCTGTAATCCCAGCACTTTGGGAAGTTGAAGTTGCAGGTCACCCAGTCAGGGGTTTGAGACCACCCTGGCCAAAATGGTGAAAGTTTGTCTCTACTAAAAATACAAAAATTAGCTGGGCATGGTGGCGGGCACCTGTAATCCCCAGCTACTCAGGAGTCAGAGATAGGAGAATTGCTTGAGCCCGGGAGACAGAGTTTGCAGTCAGCAGAGATTACACCACTGCACTACAATCTGGGCAACAGAGTGAGACTCCACCTTAAAAAAAAAAGAGAGAGAAAGAAAGAAAGATAATTGAGTTTTTCTCTGTCTATATAAAATGTTCAGAATAGGTGGAGGAAGTTCCCTTCTATTCCTTGTTTGCTCAGAGTTTGTATTGTGAATGGGCATTTGTCTTGTCAAATGCTTTGGCTAAATCTACTGAGATGATCATGTGAATTTTTCCTTTATTCTACTAATATGATGTATTACATTGATTCATTTTCAGGTGGTCTACTAACTTGGTCTTCTTTGGTAAAGCTGGATTTCTGCTACCTCAATTTTAAGCTGGTAGAATTACTACCATGGTTTATGACATTTTTATATGTTTTTTTTTTTATATGTTGCTGGGTTTGGTTTGCTAATATTTTGTTAAAGATTTTTCTATCTATATTCTTGAGGAACACCGTTCTGTAGTTTTTGTTTCATGATGTCTTTGAATAACACTAACCTCATAGAATGAGTTGCGAAGTGTTCCCACGTCCTCTATTGTCTGAGTAAATTTGAATAGGAACGTTATTATTTCTTCCTTAAATATTTGAGAAAATTCACCATTCTAGGTGATTTTGATGTAGGGGTTCTCAAGTTAAGCACAGAGGGGCTGGCTCTTGGGGGCAGGAAGCTACAAGCCTACCTGGTATTATTTTTTTCTGTGTGTTTGTACTCCACCTCAAAAAGAGAGAATGAAAGAATTATTTGCTTACTGCGCCTCCACCCATACTTGCTGATGTCTCTAGGATTTTGACATATATTATTTGTATTTTACTGTGAGCGAATTTTAGGTGTTGTCTTATAGGGGCGGGTTTTGATAGGAAGAAAGTATGAGCACACTAGGCCACTGCAACTGAGATGTTTCCAAGGAAAGAAGGGTCATAGAACTGGGAGGACAAATGACGATTTCTTCATTTTACTCATAAATAGTGTCAGGCAGAGTCAGAAAGCAACCTGTTTACCTTTTGTGAAACTATGGGCAAATCATGGCAGTAATTTAGCCAGCTTAAAATCCAGCTAGTGGATCAGCAAGATCTGAAGTTTGGGACCAGTTATTAAGACTGAACCTTAAAAACAGGTTGAAAGCCACCATTGGACAAGGACTCTTTTCAGATTTCACCAGGTCAGGGATATTAATATTTTCTGCCAAATCTGTCCACAGATATTACCATGAACAGAAATCACTGAGGTCTTCTGACCTTTGAGATGTAAATAAAATGCAACTTGACCATAATCCAGGTGAATTTAGTGAGTCTAGAGTCTCTGAATTTTTCTGTCTTTCTTTCTAGAGCAAAGTTAACAAAGTTTTTCTGTAAAGGGCCAGATGGCAAATATTTTCAGCTTTGTAGGCCAGACAGTCTCTGTCACAACCACTCCGTTCTGCCACTGCAATGCAAAGCAGCTAGAGGAAACATGTAAAGAGATGAGTGTGTTTGTATTCCAGTAACACTTTATTTCTAGAAGTAGATGGTGGGCCAGGTTTGGCCCCTGGGTATAGTTTTCAGATACCTGTTTCAGAAGATGAAGATGGTTCACTACTAGTTGCTGTCTTAGTCCATTTAGGCTGCTATAACAAAATACCACATACTGGATATTTCTTTAAACAATAAATTTCTATAAACAATATAAATTTATTTCTCACAGTTCTGGAGGCTGGGAAGTCCAATATCGAGGTACCTGTAGAATCAATGTCTGGTGAGGGCCTCTTTCTTGGTTCATAGATGGTATCTTCTTGCGGCATTCTTACCCAGAAGAAGGGATGAGGCAACCCTCTGGGACCTCTTTTTTTTTTTTTTTTTTTTTTTTTTTTTGAGATGTAGTCTTGCTCTGTTGCCCAGGCTAGAGTACAATGGCACAATCTTGGCTCACCACAAACTCTGCCTCCCGGATTCAAGCGATTCTTCTGTCTCAGCCTCCCGAGTATCTGGGATTACGGGTGTGCACCACCATGCCTGGCTAATTTTTGTATTTTTAATAGATATGGGGTTTCAAAATATTGGCCAAGCTGGTCTCGAACTGCTGACCTCATGATCCACCTGCCTTGGTCTCCCAAAGTGCTGGGATTACAGGCATGAGCCAACTCACCCATGTGGGACCTCTTTTATAAGAGCACTAATCTCATTCAATGACAGCTCTGCTCTCATGATCTAATCACCTCCCAATGGCCGCATCACCTAATATCATCCATTGGTGATTAGATTTCAACATATGAAATTTGGGGGAATTCAGACCATAGCACCTGCATGTCTCTGGTTGTTAGCCCTTGCTTCTGCTGAATTATTTCCATTTATTGGACATTTTATCATCCTGTGAATCTCTCCTTGTTCCACGGGTTTTAAGGCTAAAAACGGAGGCCAGGCAGCCTGCTTGGAAGCTTATTTACACTGAGATCCACTCAGGCACCTATGCCTAACCATGAGATGTATCCCTTTTTGGTAACTTGCTTGGCATACTCCAAACTGTTATATAATTCTCAGCTGACTCACCCTTTGCAGTGTGGAAAACAGGTTGTACTACCTCGTGCTAAAGGAAGCAGGAATGAAACTGATGTCTTCTCAGCAAATTCTTGGAGTAGGGGGGAGATAGATTTGGTTCCATATATTAATCTATAAACTAACAGTTGTCAAGCTAGTACTACAGATTAGGCTGGTCTGCTATCAAGTTGTCTTCTCTAACTGAAAAAGTATGGGTTACTCAAACACTTGGAATGCAAAAAATGTCACATTTCCCCATTTTGCTAAATTATATTAAATATAGCTTGAGCTTTTCATTTTTCAAGATTGATGAGAACTTCAAACTTAGTGATTTTCAGGACCCTCATTTTCTACCTTGGGCTAAGGACCTCAAGATTTGAGGGGTACAGGATGATGGAGGACAGCAGCATCATTCCTCAATCTCTGTTTACTTGTGGCTGCCACAGCCCATGCTTCAATGGCTTGTTCACAGATGGACCGCTCTCAGGCAGTTCCAGTTTTTCCAGCCACAACACGTAACTCGGAGACCCTCATCGGAGCTTCCTAGGTCACAGAACACAGTTCTTAGTCCTTTCAGCAATAAGGGGCTACATTTTAATGGCACTGACCTATGTTACTTGTGCACCATAAGCCTCTTTTTCTTCTCAGTTGAAGAGTCAAACCAATTTCCCAGTAACCTGGTTGTTCCCTTACCAAATTTTAAATCAGCAGGTCTCCAAAGCCTTTCTTTTTCAGGTGATCCAGTTTATTTTATTTCTTTATTTTAATTTATTTTTCGAGATGTGGTCTTTTTCACCCAGGCTGGAGTGCAGTGGCAAGATCATAGCTCGCTGTAACCTCCAACTCCTGGGCTCAAGCAATCCTCTCACCTCAGCCTCCTGAGTAGCTAGAACTGTAGCTGTTCACCATCATGCCCAGCTGATTTTTAAATATTTTGTAGAGGCAGGGTCTCACTATGTTGCCCAGGATGGTCTCAAACTCCTGGCCTCAAACCATCCTCCTGCCTCAACCTCCCAAAGTGTTCACACAACTGCACCTGGCCTCAGGCAATCCAGTCTAATATTCTTGTTGGGCCCAGAATTTTAAAGGTAGAAATTATTTGTCTCACGTAGTGATTTGTTTTGTTTTAATTAAACTTCAATACCTTTAGACTGGACATGTAATCTCCAGTTGGCCATCCCCACCACTCTCTATTATCTTACTCCAACTTGAGGGGAGGTGGAAGAATTACTTTAGTTTCTTCCTTAAGAGTTTACAGTAGTAAGAAATGATACAATTTGATTTCTCTAGAGTATTTTACTACATAAATTTTTCAACAGACCACTGTGTTATCGAATCTATTTATTCTAGCCCACTGGTTCTCAAGGAGTGGCCCATGAATCAGAAGTTTTAGTATCTCCTGGGAACTTGTTAGACATGCCAGCCCCCATCTCAAATCTACTGAAATAAAATCCTGGGTGTGGGCTCCGCAATCTGCATTTCAAAGAGCCCTCTCGGAGATTCATATGCATGTGCAAGTTGAAGAACTCCTGTTCTAGAATGTCATATGCTTTGAGTATAATAATCCATAGAGAAAGATCTGTCGTTTAGAACTATTGGTAACTCCTCAGATAAGTCCTTAGTTCTCCGTATTTTTCCTTCCATACTCTCTTGGAGTGCATATTCTCTCAAAATTTTAATTGATGCCCTCTTGTGGTTGTGAGAATTCCCATGTATATCACTATATCCCAGATCTATTATTTTCTTTCTGTTTTTTTTTTTTTATTTTTTATTTTTTTAAATCACTGTTTTATTCCAGGAAAACTCAAATTTAATATTCTGACATTATTGGAAACTACATTCGTCATTTGTCCCCCATAGCAATTTATCTTCCCTCTTTTCCTCTTTATCATCAGTGGGGAAAGGTAAGCTGAATGAGTCACTTATCTCAGGTGACAAATTTAAGGGGGCAATAAAAAATGTCAATAATCAAGACAAATAATATTTTAATGAAACTTTTTAAAGTTAAGATTAATGCGCCGGGCGCGGTGGCTCAAGCCTGTAATCCCAGCACTTTGGGAGGCCGAGACGGGCGGATCACGAGGTCAGGAGATCGAGACCATCCTGGCTAACATGGTGAAACCCCGTCTCTACTAAAAAATACAAAAAACTAGCCGGACGAGGTGGCGGGCGCCTGTAGTCCCAGCTACTCGGGAGGCTGAGGCAGGAGAATGGCGTAAACCTGGGAGGCGGAGCTTGCAGTGAGCTGAGATCGGGCCACTGCACTCCAGCCTGGGCGACAGAGCCAGACTCCGCCTCAAAAAAAAAAAAAAAAAAAAAATTAATGCAAGAAAATCCACGATGAACAAAGCTAATTTTTTTAAAAAATAGAACTAGTAACCTTGCTATGCTAAGTCATGTTGGAGCTTGAGGCAAACGGAAAAAAATCAGTAGTACTGATCCTGTCTTTATTTAAAATTTTGGTACTTTTATCATGAACATTTTGCATATATTTTATCTTAAAAAATATTGCATTAAAAGATTATCTATCCTGATTGTTGTGTTATTTGGTGCTGACTTAAGTTTTGTGCCCAAGACAAGTCTTCACCAAATCACTGAAGGTTGGAGCATCAGTTTTTCCTGTGCCTTGCATACAAACACAGCTCTTTCAGGCAGGTGCCTCTTACTCTTCTCTGTACAAGAAATCTCTGCTGATTACAGATGGAGCCAGCAGGCACGAAAGAAAGTTGATTGCATTCAATGATTTGAGAGATACTCAAAGATCACCTGACCCATTAAGCTAATTTCCCTCTCCATTAGGTTATAATGGCAAAGTTGATCATTTGGTTCGAGAAGAAACAAAACACATATTGGTTTCAAAGGGAATACAAGGGAAAATCTTGGATGTCATAGGTCTCTCTTATATTGGTTCATAAAGTGATTGAGCTCCTGGAGAATAAATTCCTAAGGAAGAGGAATGCTGAAATATTAATAGAAGGTAGGAGTTCAGGAGAAGACAGGGACCACCACTTGCCCAGAGCTGATGCTTATCTGCACATCGTCTGTTTAGCAACTGCACACTTAGTGTATACTAAACAATCTGAGACTTGCTCACAGGCTGCTTTGTAATTAGTCTCTAGATGAATCACATGTGTATATTTATCTTCTCCAATTAGATGGTGATTTTAATTTCAGAAATCATGTGTCCTCTCTTTTTTTGAATCCTATTCTTTGAAGAGGATTTTCTTAAGGAGCCATTCCAGAAACTTTGTCTGAGTTATATCTGACTTCATTCATTCAGTCTTTTGTTTATTCTGTTCACACACAGTACACTTGAGACCAAACAGAATGGAGTAGATATTGAATTAAGTAACTAAGCATTAAAAAGAATTAAAAGCCCAGTTGCCTTCGGTGTTTATTAATTGCTGAGAGCTACATGGAGATAATTTCTATTCTCCAGGAGCTTCTAAAGCAGCAAGTGGATGCCTCCAATGCAGATATACACGAATAGCACATATAAAATAACTCAAAACTTTAAATCCATGTATCAAAGCAAATTCACAGTTAAATCACATTCTTAAGGCATAGCAATATTTGTTTCATATATTTCCAAACCTAATGTTGCATGCCCCTACAGCCAAACTCATGAGTCTTTGAAAATGTAAACAGTCTGAGTACAAATTCACTTTTCATGCAAAAATTCCAAAACCCAACCCACAAATGTGCCCTTCATAAATCACCAAATAGTTTCTTCAGTTGTAATACTATATGAATTAAAATTGTCAAGACGGTTTTCTTTTTATAGCAGTTGATTCAGTATCTTTTAAAGTCCTCAAAGCTGTCAGATTTCTACAGCTTGAACTTCAATAAATAAACTTACCCTTTTCTTTGTATTTAGAGGTTTACAAGAGACTTTCAAGCTCTGACATGTTTAGAAAATTACCTTACTAGGTTGAGATTTGATTACTATGGTAACTTAACAAGACAGAGGTCTTAAGAGTAATTTCCTCTGTGACTTTCAGAAGAATTTACCATTTATGACTTGAGAGCACTGTCTTACATAAAAACTTATATTTTGGGAGATTATCTTTCAACAGAACATTTATCTCTCTCTATTTTTTATATTCTGGAATGCACTTACAAGTGTATTGGACAGAGAGAGTATCTTTTGGAACATTTTTGCACTGATGAAAAGTTGTTCTGCTTTTGTAGCACTTCGTGCCCTGAAGTCAGTGAATATGCCAATCCACACTGCCTGGTTCAGCAACAAGTGAGAAGGAAACTCCAATTCCGTGATGACTTATTTGTATTGAGCTGATGAATGGTAGTGTGAGATGCCAATAAATGAGGGAAGAAAGCAATTCCCATGTCAACAGGAGTCCCAGGGATTTACCAAAAGAGTCACCTCCATAAACATCTTCCAGAGGATAATGCCCATTTCCTAAGTTCACTGGGATTTGAGGACTCACCACTCTGTGGTATAGAGACCACTTCACTGCAGTTGACCTCCAAACCTGTGAGGTACCGGAGAAGAGACAGGTAGAGGAAGAACAGGATATCTGTTTTTATGTCTCCTGGCTACAGAAGACTCAGAAAAGTGTTCCTGGATGTCCAACACAAGGGAGGGCTCATAATGGTATTATACACCCGGTTTTCATTACTGTGAAGGCCATGACCAGATGGGAGGAAGGTACCTTCTGATTACATTACAGTCCTAGAGAACATTTGAGTAGATAAGAGGAAGATGCCACGGTCTTCAGAATCGTTTTGTACTATAGCGTATATAATAAATCATGAAGCAAGTTAGAGTGGTGTGAAGTTAACAGGAACTTTTTATTTTGAAAGATTTAAAATGATCACCAAGCATTATCACAGTAGAAAAGGGAGAGAAAAATTAACATATGTATATTAATTTTATAATCTATTATGTAATGTAATGATATGTATGTGTGTGCATGTTTGTGGGTGTTTTGCTTTGTTCTTAGCTATTTCTCTGACTGTTGTCCTTTTGGGATTTATCTGCTCCCACAATACCTGCTGAGAATGAGTCAATCCTCTTTCAGTTGGATATAATTTGTAGCCACATTATCCTCTCTAATAGGAGCAAAAAGCAACCAGAAAGATTTCCTGAGAGGAACTGCTGGCACATGCAAATGGGAAACTGCTCATTTTAATTTTGGTTGTCATGACGTTTCTGCAATTACTTCATTGACCTGAATCATCACACTTCTTTACACTGTTTTCAGCCTCATTGTCTGGAAAATACAGACTTGTTTTCTTATTTGGATAGCCTAAGGAAAAACCATAAGCAAGTTTGGATGTTATGGTTCTCCCAAGTGTTGCATATATGCAGAAAATATCATTTGAAGCTTTAACCTACAAGAGTATAATTGAATGCTAGTCAAACATTCATTGGGTTTATCTCTTTGCCAAAGAGTCAATCCTGGCTGATACCTTCATTTTGTAAATTGAGAAAGATATACCTATAAATGACAAATGTGGACGGTACCAAGCGCATAAAGCATAGAGAAAAAAATATAAATATATTCATGTGAAACCTTCTGGAAAGCATGGAGACAAACACTTGTATGTTCTATAAAGTAATCTGTCCTCATTTCTCCAGATAGAGGCTTAGAAAATGCTGTTCATCATCTTCACTGTAGCTGAGACAATTTGATTAATAATAGCTATAATTGTTTATCAAAACACAAAGAAGAAAAAGAATAGTCAAATCTTTGCCATCACTATACAGCAATTTGTCCTTAGGAAGACATTCAGTATATTTTCTAGCTCTTTTTTATGATAAATAGGAAAGATTTTGGTAGACATTAGACTAATACATGAACCAATTACTGACACATAAATATATGAGAAACAAATTAAAAATATAAAACTTGTTCTCACAGGAAGAGACAAGGCATGATTTTTAGTAATAAAGAAAGAAGAAATTAGTCTTGATTGATATCTACAAGCTCAAATCGTTTTATAAAATTAGCCTGTGGGTGATACTAATAGGAAAATAAATGAAATCAATAATTACAGTAATAATTATCTGCTTACATGAAAATGAGTATAAAAAAACTTTAAATTTCTTTTCTCCTCAGCTGGTCTCCAGCCTGCACGGGTAATGAACGGAGTTTACCAAACTCATTGCTGGTGAAAATCGGACAAATTCAAGCAGAATCTTGGTTCCTTTTCACTATGTCCAACCTATAAAAAAATTCAAGGCTGCTCTTTCCCAGAAGTGGTGAGGGTACATTGTGTATTTGAGATCAGATGGTCAGGTGTGTGGCCTTTGTGAATAGGCCTGTTCTGCTAATATTTACCAAGGACCACAAGTTCCTGTAGCTGGAAGATCTAGGAGCTAGTCTATTGTTTGAACAAACTGAAGCTTTCTTTGGAAAATCTTGGCAATGAGAAGTGCATTTGCGTATTTATGCATAAGAACTGTCACACATTTTTCTCTCTGAAGAAAATAAGTCTTTAATTTCCTATTGAACTTGTCCAATTGACAGAATTTTTTTTATGCAGCAGCTTCATGTATAAAACATAAGGCAGAAACAGACTACCAGTACTATATGGAAATCTTCTGAAAGGAAGATCTTTTTGGTTAGAGTCATTTACAATGGAAACAAAAAAATGATCTTACTGAAAGCAGTGCTATATGAAGTGGATGGCTAAAATAATTTTCAAGTTTCATCTCTTTATAGAGTCCAGATAATGTGGTAGTAAATTGAAACTGGCACATGTTGATAATTTTAGAAATAGGTTTGCAACCCAATTTTGACAACAGTTTTTTCATAGCATTTCCTTGTGTGATATTTTCCAAATATTGGAGGATACTAGAAAACTCATCATAGAGATATACAACCTACATTATCTTATTTGCATGACTTTTAGTAGCTTCTATTTAACTCCCAGGATATATAATTCCCTACCCTGTGTTGTTACTTCAACAATACCTTAAAGCATATCCTTGTTCATATGGCGATGCCATTGGAGGAAGGCACCTAGCTTAATCAGAGCATTCTATCCCCAGCCTGGAATCTGGAGAGCTATGAAACCCCTCTATTTTTACAAATTTCTCTCCATTTGAATTTACTCGCCACACCCTGGTTTCTAGATTCCAAAATTACTCTCTCAAAGCTTTGAGACTGAGTCAAGTCAGAAAGCCCACAGTAACATAGGAGATCCTCTTAGCCTAATACATTTGTCAGAAATTCTGAATGCCACTTACTTCCCATACTCCTCATTCTCATAGTTGTTTTGAGCCTAGCCTGAAACCACATTTTGAGAGTGATCTGAAGATCTTCAAATAAACCTATATCCTCCAAATGGACCTAAGTTTTCTGAGCAGGTCTTGGCTAGCAACAGTATGAGAACTCTCTGGAAGCAAAACAAAACAAAATAAATGCATTACTTTGCCAACTAATTAACTTTCTGGTTGCCGATAGGGAATTTTTCATTTCCATGCATTCCTTTTCTCTAACACGTTATGCTAGTCTGGTGTTAGTTCAGTCATAGTATAGCAAAAGATATATGTATGTTCTTAGCTTATCTGTGTATATATTTTCTTTCTGCCTGAGTCAATCAAGCATTTATTTTTAGTACCTTCTATTGCTAAGCACTCTGTAAGGTGCTATGGGTTACATAAAGAGTCAGAAGAGTCCATTCTTAGTTTCAGGTTTATAGTTCGGTTGAAAAGAACAAATTAATGGAAGCCAAAAAAGCAATGTATTGTTACATTATCAAGTATGAAGTTTAGCATGATAGAAGTTCACTGAATAATGAAAAGATAAGATAGAGTTGAGTTGGGGAACATTCAATGAATAAAGTAATGCCAGAGCTGTTTATTGAAGGATGGTTTTTTTTTTTATGGAGTCTCACTCTGTTGCCCAGGCTGTAGTGCAGCAGCACAGTCTCGGCTCACTGCAAACTCTGACTCCCAGGTTCAAGCGATTCTTCTGCCTCAGCCTCCCAAGTAGCTGGGAATACAGGTGCATGCCACCACGCCCAGCTAATTTTTGTATTTTTAGTAGAGACGGGGCTTCACCATATTGGCCAGGCTGGTCTCACTCTCCTGACCTCATCATCAGCCTGCCTTGGCCTCCCAAAGTGCTGAGATTACAGACATGAGACACGGCACCTGGCCAAAGGATGGTCTTGACAGAGAGGCATATTTATAGATATGAAAGACAAGTCATATTTTCCCCCAGACATAATTGTGTGTCTTAACCCTGTAATTTCCTTCCAATGCAACACATTATTCCAGATATAAAATGGTCACTTGAAAGAGAATCAGTCTTTTCCTCAGTTTTCTGGAATGTAAGTGCAGTTCTTTTTCTTCAAGGCTAGAGACTTGGTATATTAAATGTACTAAACTTTCTTTTTAATGTTAAGTAGAGTGAGATTTTGAGGATGTAATCTTAACTAAACTGTATCCAATACCAAGTAACTTACTGCACCAAGTTTTAAATACCATGTTGAAAACAATATATATTTCTTATTAATTATGACAAAATAAACTACCTTTAAAAGTATATTAAGCTTCCCAGGAATCTAAAGATGCAGGAAGATAGTTACAATATAGTTCAAATTTAGTTTGCCCCACAGGGTCCATCATGAACACACTATGCCTATGTGTTAATGTATTCTAAGTTTAGTAAAGCCATGGCCACCTTCCTATGGCCAGAAACCAATCTTTTGCAGAGGAGTGGCCCCCAAACAAGCCCAAATGCCTGGCTTCCCAAAGTTTTTTCATGACTATACAGTCCCATAAAATGTTGCTAAGGATATTATAGTGTCACAGAGTTTTATTAGAGTTTGGAGGAGCCATAGAGATCATCATTCAGCTCTCAAAATTACAGTGAAGAAAGCACAGCTTCATGGGAGTGCCATCTCTTTTCTGCTTTGCTGTAGACTAATCATACCGGACCCTCTTCTGGACCTCCTTCTCAACCGTAGACATCCTAACACATGGACTGCTTCTGAATCCTTCCACGGTATGGCAGGACTACTGGAATCTTGGGAACCTTTTTTGTGCCTGATGACACTGAATAGAATGTACACCACGGGGTTTCCAGATGATCAGCCAGCAAGGGAGCTGTTTAAGCAAATGTATGAATGAAGGTGGCTATGGTTGGTGTGAGGCCAGGGGAACACCCTGCTTTAGTCTCATTGTATGTGAAATTCAGTCCTTTGATGAAAATGTTAAAATCTGAATGCATATAGATATGGGGAAAACTATTATTTAAGAGCTGCAAACTGTGTTCTACCGCTAGCTCAAATTTGTGTAGCAAACTGGGAGAAATCCCATAATCTGCATTTTTTGTTACGTAAAAGGTGAGGCAAAAGTTCAACCATAGTTCTTAAGGGGAAACTTAAATATAGTGAGATAAATTAGATTCAAATGTTTTAAACCAAGAAGTGAAATTCTCTGTTTGTTCATGTAAATGTAGGTATGTTTTAGTAGTTGCTACCTAGGAGCCAATGTTTCCTTTCTCTGGGTGGAATTAGACTCTTCTTGCATGTTTATTATTCAGTGACTTTGAAGAGTGATTTTTTGTTTAAGGTTCTCTTCACCATCCCCGGGAAAGTTGGAGCCATTTCAGTGAGAACTTGATGTTTACCTTATCCTGGAAGAGAAAAAAAAAAATGTTGTGGTATGCAACCTATACTGAAAGATTGCTGTCTATTTAAAGCTAAATAAGGCAGATTTGGGTAAATATGTTAAAGTTGTAGTGCCATATATGGATAACGCCATAGGACCGGACCATATCTCTGATGATGGAAGTTGTGGTTTACCCTGAAAGTAGAGTGATCCACTGCCCATTGCCCTGGGAAGACGCGAATCTTGAGACTGCAAGTAAAAACTTGGGATTGTGGGGTTTTAACCGTTAGGTTCGGGGGAGAGTGTAGGGAGTCTTTTCTCTTTCTGAAGTTTCATGGAAACCAAATAAAGCAGATGTGCTAGAGGGCACACCTGTTGAAGAGCAATTGCCATCCTCCTCCAGACACCAGATGGGAAGAAAGACAGAAAAGTATCATTTAGGGACTCTGAAGAATGTTGTCCTGAACTTAGGGCTGAGAGGACTCTCCAGAGTAACTTGAGAGGACATCCGCTGTAGCTTCTAATGTATTCTGCATGTGGATAGTCCCTTCAGTTTTGTATTAACTTTCAACAAAGCCTGATTAGAAGTTACCACCTGGTCTCTTTGCTTGAGAGAAAGAGCAGTGTCCCCTTTTAGAGGCTACAGGGCTGGTGGCATTGGTAGTCACCAGGAGAGGATAGCTGTGTCTGGTCCAGAAGACATGTGACAGGGGTTCTCAGTACAAAGGCAGCAAAGTGCAGTGTGATGAGCAAATGCATGATCAAGCCTGAACAAATATGTGAGAACCATTATTTCCTCCCAGAAAACAGCTCAAAGATGCTTGGAAGTTCCCTAATTCATGGAAAACAAGTAGATGGGACTCGAGCTATTATTGTGGGAGCTTTACAAGGAAATATAACCTTACTTTATATTCATATATAACTGATGCTTGAACATTTAATTATACGTACTTGTGTAATAGGTACCAGAGACTCTTCCCTTCTGTTTTACCAAACATAGTAAATCATCATGTAACAGATCATTTTCCAGAATCTTGAAGTTTTTTTTTTACATTAAATAAGGATAGGGTGACTACTGGGCAGTCTTTACCAAGGGCAAGAGTATAATGGGAATCTTTTGCGACCTGACCAAAGCTAGCTCCTCACCATACCTCTTAATCAGCATAGCTGGTCACCAGAGAGGAGTCTGATAAACTCTGGACTTTCTGACTAAAGTCTGAAATTATGGACTTTTGTTCACCTCTTGAGATGGCCTGGCATGGGTAGACCAAAGTGGGCAAAAAGGATATCAATAGCTTCAAAAAGAAACAGAAATAAAGAATGGGCTATGTGGGAGTAGTGGCCCTTGCTCTATGACAGAGGAAGGCTGTTTTGGAAAACAAAAATGTGGCTGAGCTTGAAAGTTGCCTTAGGATCCAGCTATCCTGGCATATTGTTGTGGTTTGGGAACAAAACTGAACATTTGAACATGGGACACTCTTTGGTTTAGGTATGAGGGTGTCCTTGCAGGATGGACATGCTTTCGTGGCATGGTGCAAAGCTAGTTTTAACAATGATTTTCAGTAAGTGCAAAAAACAGAGCTGTAGTAAAGGATTAAATTCATTTCCCTAGGGAATTGAGTAAGCCTTGAGATTCTGTAATAAGGGTCTGTATGTGTGTGGGAGAGGAATGCTTTCCAGGGGAGGTTTCAAAAGTGAGATTAGTACTAGACTTCCCACTAATACATCACGTGGGTGCTCACTGGAAATATAATAGAATATGACTGCTTTGTACCCTTGCATTAATGAATCAATACATGCCTATTGCGTTTGTTAAATTATAGAGAAATTACAATGTTACATTGTGTAGGGCAATCCCAAATCACAATCTATACTGTACTTTTTTTATGTTTATTAATTTAAATGAGAGATCCAGGGAACACATCCTAAAAACCACAAAGATTTGTTCTCTTTTGGGAGGTCTATGACAGGAAGTCATAGCACAGAAATTCTCTTGCACAGCTGACTGCAGGGTAATTCTGAAATATCCCCTTTTAACTAAGTTCAGAGGACGTCTGAAAGCATATAATATAAATGTTGGGTAGTCTATCAACCTGTGGCTTCTCATTATATATGTGCTTGTGTGTCCGGAATTGGTGGGTTCTTGGTCTCACTGACTTCAAGAACGAAGCCGTGGACCCTCGCGGTGTCACTTTTTTTTTTTTTTGAGGCTACTGCAAGCTCCGCCTTCTGAGTTTACACCATTTTCCTGCCTCAGCTCCTGAGTAGCTGGGACTACATGCGCCTGCCACCTAACCCGGCTAGTTTTTTGTATTTTTTAGTGGGGACAGGGTTTCACCGTGTTAGCCAGGATGGTCTCGATTTCGTGATCCACCCATCTTTGCCTCCCAAAGTGCTGGGATTACAGGCTTGAGCCACCGCAACCGGCCCAGTGTTACAGTTCTTAAAGATGGTGTGTCCAGAGTTTGTTCCCTCAGACGTTCGGATGTCTCTGGAGCTTCTTCCTTCTGGTGGGTTCGTGGTCTCGCTGTCAAGGGTGTAGCTGCATACCTTCGTGGTGAGTGTCACAGCTCTTAAAGGCAGCACGTCTGGAGTTATTCCTTCCTCCCGGTGGGTTCATGTTCTCACTGGCTTCAGGAGTAAAATTGCAGACTGCAAGCCTTCAGGGTGAGTGTTAGACTGTTGCAGCTCATAACAGCAGGCAGCGTGGACCCAAAAAGTGAGCAGCCACAAGATTTAGCCCAAAGAGCGAAAGAACAAACTTCCCCGCGTGCAAAGGGACCAGAGTAAATTGCCACTGCTGGCTCACACAGCCTGCTTTTATTCCCTTATCTGGTCCCACCCACATCCTGTTGATTGGTCCATTTTACAGAGAGCTGATTGGTCCACTTTACAGAGAGCTGATTGGTCCGTTTTGACAGAGTGCTGATTGGTGTGTTTACAATCCTTGAGCTAGACACAGAGTCCCAGAGGGCTAGTTTTCCAAGTCTCCACTAGGTTAGCTAGATACAGAGTACCAGTTGGTGTATTTACAAACCTTGAGCTAGACACAGTGCTGATTGGTGTATTTACAAACCCTGAAGTAGATATAAAAGTTCTCCAAGTCCCCATCCAGTTCAGGAGCCCAGCTGGCTTCATCCAGTGGATCCTGCACAGGGGCTACAGGCGGAGCTGTCTGCCAGTACCGAGCGGCGCCTGCACTCCTAAGCCCTTGGGCTGTGGACGAGACCGGGCGCCACGGAGCAGGCGGTGGCGCCCGTTGGGGAGGCTCAGGCTGCTCGGGAGCCCACTGCAGAGGGGGAGCTCAGACATAGCGGGCTGCAGGTCCGGAGCCCTGCCCCGCGGGGAAGCAGGTGACGCCCGGCGAGAATTTGAGTGCGGCGCCGGCGGGCCGGTACTGCTGGGGACCCGGCGCAACCTCCGCAGTTGCTGGCCCGGGTGCTAAGCCCCTCACTGCCCTGGGCGGGCTGTGCTGGCAGGCCGCTCCCTGTGCTGGCCCGCGGAGCCCGCGCCTGCCAGAACTCACACTGGCCGCCTAGCGCAGCCCGAGTTCCCGTCCGCGCCTCTCCCTTCACACCTCCCCTCAAGCAAAGGGAGGAGGCTCTGGCCTCAGCCAGCCCAGAGAGGGGTTCCCACGGTACCGGTGCCGTGGCGGGCTGAAGGGCTCCTCAAGCGCCGCCAGAGTGGAAGCCGAGGTCGGAGGCCGAGGAGGCGCTGAGAGTGAGGGCTGCTAGCACATTGTCACCTCTCAATTCAATATGTTAACTTGGTGCATTATATAACTTCGCAATTTACAAAGCACTTTTGCATATGTTATTTGTGCCTCACAGTACCACTGATCAGTATGTAGAGCTGTGATTATTAACCACATTTAATACTTGAGGCCACTGGGCCCAGAGATAATAAATTATATAACCATAAATAAGTACAAGAGGGTCTAAATTTAAAGAATAGATACTTGTTGCAAAAAGAAAAGGAATAGCTTTGCAGTGATCAAAGTTAACATCACCGATAAGGACACATATCAACATCATGTACCTCCTGATCTTATGCTCTAAGAAGACTACAACATCACTTCTATAGGATTCTTGCCAGAAATACATAAACTGAATCATGAGAAAACATTAGACAAACCCAAATTGAAAGGCATTCTATCAAATAATTGGCCAGTACTGTCTGGGTCCATTTTGTGCTGCTATAACAGAATACTTGATATTAGGTAATTTATAATGAACAGAAATTTATTTCTTATGGTTCTGGAGGCTGGGAAGTCCAAGATTGAAGGGACAGTATTTGGTGAGGGCCTTCTTGCTACATTACCCTGTGGCAGAAGGCAGAAGGGAAAGAGACCTCCTCAGTGAGAGAGCAAGAGGGGGCCAATTTTGCTTTTATAATTGATCCACTCCCAGAATGAAAACACTAATCCATTCATGAGGGCAGAATCCACCTCTTATTAGTCTCCCACCTCCCAACACTGTTGCATTAGGGATTAAGTTTCCACACAGGAATTTTGGAGGACACATTAAAATCATAGCAAGTACTGTTAAAAAATGTCAAAACCGTAAGAGACAAAGAAAGAATGAAGAACAGTTGCTGGTTGTAGGAGACTAAGGAACCATAACCACTAAATACAATTTGGGAATTTGGATCCTGGACCTGAAAAAGAACATTAGTGGCACAGCTAGTAAAATCTGAATAAGAACTATAAAGTAGTTACTAATATTATTGTCAAGGTTAATTTTATGATTTTGCTAATTGTGTTATGGCTATGTAAGATGTTAAAACTTGAGAAAGTTATGAGAAGGGTATACAGGAATTCTCTGTACTGTTTATACAACTTTTTTGTAAGTCTGAAATTATTTCAAAACAAAAGTTAAAATAAATAATAAACAGGCGTTCTAGTATAGCCAGGCCAATTTTTATCTCCAATGACAATGTACATAAGCTTCAAAACTCAATGTTAATCAAAATAAATAGTCCATTAATCTAAATACTGGACTCCTAAATGATCCTATGGGGCTCTTCTATGTTTTACCATGGAATACTGTGGAATTCTGGAGAGAAATAGAACATAGTGGTCAAGACTTTAGGCCTTGGATTTGGATAGATCGTTTTAAATACCAGCCCTGCCATTTTGCACCTATGTGAACCTCAGTTTCTCTATGTGAAAAATTGGAATGCAGAGCAATATCATAAGATTGTTGAGGTAAGATTAAAGGTGTCAATGTATGCTAAGGCCTGAACCCAATGCTAGGTGCAGGTCCCAGCTTTTGAACTATAGTTGAATTTAAATAAAAGGGTGAGAAGAGAATGCCGTGGGCCAGTTACCACTTTTTGTCAGAATGGCTACTTGGTTTGATACTTCACCAGTTTAAATGGGCATGTTTACTAACAAGCTGCTTATACATGCTTACTACTAATAATACAAAAGGGAAACAATGTCATTTAGACACATTTTCCATGGATATTTTGAAAATAACTGAATTGAGGCTAAAAGCTTGCCATGGAAAAGATCTCAGCTGCCACCTCTGCTGCATGTGGAGTCACTTGGGTACTGTCACCAGGAGAAAGTGGAAAAAAGGATCTCTGCTCACAGCTTCAGTGCCCATGACAGAGAGCTGGGAAGAAACCATGATTGCTCCCAGAGTACAGCAAAGCCTGCTCTGAGTGGGTGGACAGGGCTTTATAAAACTTGGAAAGGCTCTTCAAAGAACAATTAAAAACAATCTCCTGTAGTGGGAGGTGAATCTGGCTGGGAAGCTCCTGCTTTCTTTCCCCAGGGTAGAATTCCCAGGCTTCTGGATCCTGGTGGAGTGCCCTTGGCAGTGGACAGCAAATCATGTTCTCTTTTCACTTTCCTGGGGTTCAGAGTGGTGGTTTTGAGTACATGAAGTGAAGAACATCTGGCTCTCCTGAAGCTGAAAGAGATCTGAAGTCAGCAGGTGGGGGTTGGAGGTTTATGAAAATAGTAGGGTGAAGTTCATTTTGTGGACAACTCTTGGCCCCGGGTGTTATTTATTTCAAATTTTATACTGCTGAGCTCCTGTGGACTTATTACAGATCAATTCATAAACAAACACACACTAAGTTGTGTCCTGGGGATAAATGATGAGTCTATGTGACTTTGGGGTTGCGTGTTAGAGGTAAGAGGGGAGGCACAGCTGAAGACTCAGTGTAATAAACTGGAATTCCAGGCTACACCCCTATGTGGGCAAAAGACTTGAAGAAGAAATGTCCATGAACTATGCACAAGTTTTAAGGCACTGAACTCATATATTTCACATTTCTAAAAGGAATTACTGTGAATTAAAGGCAAAAATACATCCCATGGAGCAGCCAGCTCTCATTAAGAGTGCATGAATAGGTGTGATACATATTTTTGGGGAACTGATCTGATCTATAAAATCACTTTAATATGTATTTAATATTTCTAGTAATAATGATCCAAAATCATTTATGCAATCATCTCACAAATACCTATGTGCCAGAATGACATATAAGCCAAGATTTTAAATAATTTGTTAAATATATTTCAATGATTTTATAGTTTTTCCTTCATAAGAAAGATTCTTATGATGTAATGAGCATCAAGAGACCCCTTTCCCAACTCAAAATGGATCGCTTTATGGCAGTTCTCTGTGCACATAGACTGTTAATCTGTATGCGTTTGAAGTGGTGGAAACTCAGTAAATGAAAGGATGAGTAATCACGACGGTTATGTGTGGCAGCCCTGTCTGAGCAGAGCAGTAACAAGAGAGGCTTCACAGTTCCAAATTACACATGAAACAAAAGGATGTTCATTTCTCACGATGAAGTCAATTTCCATGAAATCCTGGGAAGGAAAGTCCTCATCCAAGAGAAAGAATCTTAGCAATTCCAAGAGATCATTTAGCCTAGAAGTCCAGAGTCTTTTTGCAACACAAAATGTCACAGGTAGGCAAAGATATAATTGAAAGAGAAGAATGAGGGGAAAATGAAGGAACAATTTGATCGGAGAGGGAGAGACTCAGACAGAAGACAGAAATTAAAACTGAGAGAATTCCCACGGAAGGACACAGAGCTCCCCTTGCCTCAGCCTTTCTCTGAATGTGACTCAGTAGTGCTCATGGCATAAGCCGTCCTCCTTGCTTCATGCCACCCTCATCCTCAACACAGGTTCCTGCACAGACACAATGGCTGGAAGCTCTGGATAGAACACAATTCCAAGATTTCCCTATCCTAAAGTCAGGGAACAACCACTCTGTGAAACAGACTCTAGAAGAACAGCAATTGGATGCCTTTGTTGTCTGTAAAGTAACCAATGGGCAATGGATTGTAACTGAGTTGCTGATGGGATCATCATGTTTCTCAATCCAGTCAATAGAACTCTTCATTGTATTGTGATCTACTCACTATAGGATAGTTGTGATTTTGGTAACTAATAACAATAGTAATTGGATAGTTCAGAATGTTTTTGTGCAATTTGCTAGCATTTATTCAGTCTAGTCTATGTGAAAAGAAGCACTCTATCTGAAAAAAAAAAAAACACAGTTATTTCAATCATTACAAGGGCAAATTGGTACTTAGGACAAAGACTCTCTCACTCTCTCTCTCTCTATCTCTCCATCCATCCATCCATTCATCCTTCCATCCATCCATCCACGCATACATCATCTTCACATCTTATGTATTCATTGTATTCAATTTCCTCTTGCCACTACAAATTTCAGGCTCCAACATAAACTCAGTGATGCCTGGTAATCTTTCTCTTCCCCTTTCTTGTTCATCGCAAATTATGACTCTCACCTCCTGTGCTCTTATGCCAATCATCCTTTCTGTTTAAGAACACTTCTGGGTAGACACGGTGGCTCATGCCTATAATCCCAGCACTTTGGGAGGCTGAGGCAGGAGGGTAGCTTGAGACCAGGAATTTGAGACCAGCCCTTGCAACATGGTGAGATCTCCCCTCTCTCTCTACACACACACACACACACACACACACACACAAAATTAGCAGGGCATGGTTGCATGCACCTCTGGTCCCAGCTACTTGGGAGGCTGAGGGAGGAAGGACCTTAAGCCCAGGAGCCCAGGAGTTCAAGGCTACAATGGTGCCACTGCACTCTAGCCTGGACAACAGAGCAAGACCCTGTCTCAGAAAAACAAGAAAGAAAAAAAAAAAAACACTAACACTCCCTATAATTCCTTAGCTCAGAATATGAGGCTTCAGTCTTTAGTATCCATTTTGCTTGAGTTCACTGAGGTGTTTAATACTACTGTTTTTGAAACTCTCTCATTATTTGGTTTCTAGAATACCACTCTCTTTTGCTCCCTTTACCTCTCTGACTTTCCAGCTTCCTGTAGTGGACTTCATTTCCCTACCTTCCTCTTTGGTGCTATTGTTTGCTGGAGTTCTATCCTGGTCCTTTTTCCTTAGCACACACTCACCAAGAAATCTCATTCCTTCCACCATTTCACCCACTTGCATCCTCAGCCCTCTCAAATGCATACCACCAGATCAGTTTCTTCTCCATCAGTTTCTTCTCCAGCAGACCAAAGTAAGTGAAATTCAGCATGCCTGAAAACAAACCCTTAGTTTTTCTCCCAGACACTCTTCTACCACCTTTCTTAGCTTGGTTAATAAAATGTCAATCCACCAAGTAACCCAGTGCCAAATTCATCTTTCATAGTCATCCCTGTCTTTCATCTTCCATGTTCAAAGCTTTACCTCCTTAACATTTCCCAAACTATCTTCTCAATTCTGTACTTATTTCTGTGTCTCAGTTCAGACCTTATTCACCTTTTTATTTTGGAGAATTTTAGTAGTTTCCTGAATGGTTTTCCTGCCTTTATTCTTGCATACCACTAATTGATTATCCACACTTCAGGCAGAGTGATTGTTTTAAAATTCAAATCTGACTAAACTACTTCTCTACTTAAAACTCATTAGTGACTTCTCATTGCTTAATCACCCTTGGATGCTCTTAGGTGTCTAAGGCCTGATGGAACCGTCCTCTGCCTGGCATGTTCTTCTGCCTACCACCACAGTCTATGGTCAGCTCAGTGTAGAAGTAGTGAATGAATAGCTTGAATAAAAGATCCCCACAGGCTTTTCTCATGTCTAAAAAGATAATCTCAAATCGCTTTAGCCTTGATAATTCCCTTGCCTTCATCAGCATACACTCTAATTGTGTTGAATTTTGTGATTATTGGGTGTTCCCTTGATAGCCTTATATCTTATTTCTACCGGCTGTTGAGGGCTCATGTGTTGATTTCACATCATATCTGGTGTTTGCTCCCATTGAGTAAAGAAGTCTGCTTCATGTTCTAACAAAAAAATGGAAAGATTTAACATCGTATTGCCAGAATCTGAGGATCTCTAGCAATAGCATATGTCATTAATTTCAGTGTTTGATAACTTCAAAAATATGGAAAATTCCCACTCCCTACTTTTTTGCAGGATTCACAACTCTGCCAAGTTTGTAGCTCATCAAGATGTTGACAAGTTAAATTTTGAGCTGTGAGGGAAAAAATCTTCACATCTTTAGTTAGAAGCTTTATAAAGAGCAAAGCATTCAAATAAGCCAGTGTGGCAAGGCAGGCAAAACACGGGATTCCATTTCCAGCTTTTCCAGGAACAAGCGGTATGATCAGGGGCAAATTCCTCAACCTTTTGGGGCGACTCAGTTTCCTCTTTGTAAACAAAAACCCCCCCCCCCTGGCTGTGACTAAAATTACTCCCAGCACTAAAACAAAACACAACAAACAAAAACTGACATTTTATTTCAAATTCCTTACCCAAATTGCGTGGACTATAGAAATATTCTCCTTCCTGGGGAGGGGAAATAAAAATAGACATTTGTATTTTTCAAAACTAAGTGATATTTCTTTAGAGCCATTAGCCCTTCATTTCCTACAAATCAAGTTATGACTATTTTAAAGTAGTTACTGAAAAATTAAAGGAACTTTTTTTCTTCTTACCAACTGATGCTACAGGTAACATCATTTCACTAATGCTGACAGTATAAAGTACAGCCTGGGAGAAAGTCTTCAGCTTCCTTGAAAAGGAAAAACATCTTTCCCTTGGAGTAGGAAATATTCTAGCGCATTTACTACTCTGAAGTTAGTATACAAAGATGAATGTTTTAAAAAGTGTAACTAGCTAGTGGCTGACTCTGATGAACAAGGAGTCAGGACCAGCATGAGAGAGGAAGGAGAGAGAGTTTGTGTTGAAGGTGATCTAAAGCAGTGATTTCTCTATGGAGGGCCTTATCATGTCAGTTCCACATTCTAGATCCTCAACACCTCCCCAGAAAAATGCAGGATTCTTTTCTTTCCTTTCAGATATATAACAGATGTATAATGTTTAGACTATAACCAAACAGAAACCATAGTCAGCGTGTCAGCCTCAACCAAATGGGAAACTGTGACATGATCTGGGTGACTGTATTTTCTGATTAAAACACAAATAGTAAGTTGATAATGGAAATATAACCAGGTAAAAACCCATATTTGGAAATTGACATAAAACGTATATACACACACACACACGTGTGTGTGTGTCTATTATATACATATATAATTATAAATTAGAAAATACTCAGAAGTGAAATATTTGAAAAATGATATCAAGTATATGATATAAAAAATATATCGAAATATAATACCACATATGAAGATTTGTGGGTAGTAAAGCAGTAATGTAATTTTTCAATTTAAATGTTATTTTAGGATAGAAATTAATGAGTTACATGGACAACACAAGAAATCAGAAAAAAATACAGCTGAAAAAAAAAAAAGGAGAAGAGACAAAAGACCTAAAATTACTGAGAAAATATTTAATGCCTTAGAGAGAAACACAAAATCAATAGCTTATTATTTGAAAAGCTAATAAAATAGACAAATCCTTGGTAGGATTTCTCAAGGGAAAGAAACAATAATATTAGAAATAAAACAGGAGGGCATATCTGCAGATGTAGCCTAAATAGAGAATAATGAGAATATACTCTCAATAATTTTGTGCTAATAAATCTGCATACTTGAGGGAATGTATAATTTTCTAGAAAAAAATAACTTATCAGAACTGACTCTTGAATATAATACAACTAAATAGCAACCTCTTAACACACATTTATATACATGTAAATCCTAAGCACTGGCCAGACTATTTCACAAATTCTACCAAACATTCATGAATCAGATCATTCCTATCATCTCCAACTGCTCTGGGAACACTAAAAGAGAGAAAGCTCCCTAATCCTTTGTCATATGTTCATGTAAAGCTTGATCCCTAAATCAGAAAAGTATAATGTGAGACAGGAAAATTATATAGCCATCTCCTTTGTCCTCATAAATGTAAACTTTCTTTTAGACAGAGTAAGCAAAACTTAACAATGCATTTATTTAAATACATTTACCACGTTACAGATTAAAAGAAGAAAATCGTATGATTACTCAAATGGATTCAGAAAAAGCAGGTAAAATTGAGCAACTTCTGATTTGATAAATACTCTTAGCAAACTAGGAATAAGAGTGATTTACTTATCTTCATAATGAGTGTCTTTCAAAAAACCTATAACAAACTACACATTACAAGAGAAATGTAAAGCAATCCTTAAAATATGAAAATAGAAGAGAAGAAGATGCCCATTATCCTGACTTAAACTGGAGTCTCACTCAGTACAAGACATAAATAAAATAAAATAAAATAGAAAAATAAAAAGAGAAAAATCTGTCATTATTATTGATGATGATTATAAACATAGAGAATGTAAGAGAATCTGCAGAAAGCTAGAACCCTCAGAGAGGTTGTGTGATACATGATAATTATTCAGAAAGCAATAATTTGCCTGCCTCTACACTATCCAAAAAGAGAAAATGTAGTTTTAAAAATGTAATATTAACTACAGCAAAAAATATAACATACTTGAGAATAAATCTAACAACAGTGCAGCACAAGACCTTTTTAGAAAAAAATATTAAAATATTGAAAGATATTAAAGAGGCTCTAACTACATGGAAAGACATTACTGTATCCAGAGGTAAGAAGAATCAATAATAAAATGATGTCAATTCTCTCGTAATGCAGGCACAACATTATGCAAAGGTTGACCCGTGATATGATTCATTACATTACAACCAGTGCACCAAACACTTACATTGTTCTATTTTATATTTAAAATAATATAAATAAGAGCCAAGTTAAGTTGTGTTTGTTTTTAGTTACCAAAAAATTGAGGACCTTTTTTTTCTCGCTAATCAATGCTGCTAGTGACATCATTTCACAAACATTGACAATATGATGTATAGCCTAAAGATAATAGGCAATATTTTTAGGAAGTTTTCATTGGGGGATTTTTTTGAGACAAGGAAGAGTATTATTGTTGTTCAAATAGCATTATAAAGCATTCTTTCCTTTCACTCATTCTCCTATTCTGATCTGTTCGTTGAGTGCTCACTCTGCCTCTGCTTTCAGTGAGATAGAAAAAAATACATTTCATTTTGCTATGTTGCATAGTCCCTAAAATTTATTCACTAAAATGAATAAAGTGAATAAAGCTTATTCACTAAAGTCGCTAAAGTTTATTCACTCCTCTACGTGAGGCTGGATTTCTACCTGGTGAGGAGCAGAAGAGGTTCTAGCCAAGCATGGTCCATCTTAGCTTCAACTCCATTAGTCTAGAGAACCCTGTCCCATTCCCGGAGCTTCACAAATAAAGCCACGGCTCAAGGCTAAGATGACAACAGGGCATAGATAGGTTTCCTTGACTGCTGGAATCAAACTTTTCTGCTTGGCACATAGACATAGCTGAGAAGCAGCACTCTTGCACAGAATTGGAACTTGTCTCCTTGTTAGACAGGCCCATAACTAGTGCTGTCAATTGGCTGTGGCAACAACAGACTTGGGATCTTAGAATCCAACACTAGAAAGAGTGTTGTGAGCATTTTACTCTGTCTGTCTCATTGAAGCTTCTGTCTTCCACTTCTAAACATTTTTTGTCCTTTTTTTCCTCCGTTAACTTCCCTTTTCCCCTCATTCTCATCTGTGTGGTATCTTTCCTGTCATTTTCACTCTATTTCATTATTTTCTTTTTTTTCTCACTTCTCTCTCCTTCTTATCCTTATGTACTCTTTTTCTCTACTTCTTCAGCCACTTCATTTCCCCCAGTTTCTGGGTATATTCCCATGCTTCCACCAGTTTCCCTAGGTTCTCCCTCTCTCTGACCCTATTCCGTAGCCTTCTAACATTCATTCTTCTAAAACTTTTCTGCTGATCATCTCATGCAACATGTAGGCCATCACTTCAACAAAGAGAAATAGTAACATTCCCAGTGTGGCAGACGCATGTTCATAGAACAGAAACATCATCCAGATGAAGAGTCTGTGCTCCATTCACCTCCAAGCCTCCTCTTCTCTTGGCAAATGTGTTTCTTTATTTTCTTTTTTTGTGTAGGCAGAAAACATTTCGGATAATACCCCAGAGATTATTTATCGTGAATTAGCCCAATTCCGTTTTTACTGCTGTGTTTTTTATTGTTTTGTAGTTAAATATTGGCTTAACCATGAATCCAGAAACTCTCACTGGAGCTCTATATCCAAGTTATTTTATCAATAAGACTATTACACAAATAACTGAATATTCATATGTGCTTATGAAAATTAGAATTACCTATGTGAGCCTCAAGAAATTTAAAAAAAATTAATCTATTGATTTCAGAGGGAAACAATGTCCAGGCTGATCAGTTTGGAGAATGATTTTCATCTTTGCATCCTTAGTACCTGCCACGGTTCCTCGCACCCAATTGAGTTTCAGTAAGTGCTTGTTAGAGTGAATATTGGTTTTCATCCAATGTGTCCTCCTGGGATCCCTAAATACATAACCAAAGGGGTTTCATATGACTACATATTTTCCACTCCTACAACAAAAAACAAAATTTGCATGTAAAAGATTAACATGACTGAATTATTTCTTGGTATTTGCAAGCCACTTGCTAGTTTTTATGAACTGGCTATTCATCTTAAAAGCTCTACGGAAAAGGGTTCTTTAGAAATGTACTGATGCAAAACCCAAGGAAGAAAAATGTGCGTCGATCCTAACAAGGAACAGTTTTCCCCTGAGTTTAAAACAGATATGGGAGCCAATAAATTTTTGAGCCAATAAATTTTTAAGCCAATAATTTTAAGCCAATAAATTTAAAACTTAGGGAAAATCATCCATTGTCACATAGAATACAAATCTAGGTTTTCTAAGAAAGAATATGAACAAATGGTATGAGCAGGGAAAAAAACAAGTACTGAAGTAACCTCAAGTGACCTCAAGAGGTCTTTGGGTTTCACAGTTCACTTGGCCCCCCAGCTTTCTCCCAGTTTTCCTCTAGAAAACCAAAGACATAGCAACTTAATAGCAAAGTCCAGTGCTAGACTACCCAGTGGACACTGTTAACCCATGTTGGCAGCACCAGCAAAACAGAAACACAAAAATTATTTTAAAAAATTGATATTTCAAAAGAATTTTAAGATAGGCACCCCAGAAACTAAAATCCTCTTGGTCACCTTTTTCTCTTATAGTTTAAAAATATTTTAAAATTCTGAATTATAGATAGCAGGGTTTGAGGAAGCCTCAGTAGGTGATGATATAGGGTCTGTAAAAGACCAACCCAGGCAGGATTTAGTTATAAAGTTTGGCAGTTTGCTTGATTCTTGGCTAAAGTTTTTACACCTTTTGAGCAATCATGCACATAGGCAAAAATAATAACTCTATAAGGAGAGCAATCAAAACAGCCATAAATATTCATCTAACACATATTGAATACCACACATAATCATTACAGCACAGTTAAAAGTATTTCTTGCTCATAAAGATGCTCAGGACCATTTCTGACCCTTACTTAGCTCTCTCCTCCCAACCCTGCCACTATCAAGCTAAGACTGGAGATTTGTTAGCTAATGCTAATCTGAGTTTCTCACTGGACGAGGATGGTAAGGAGGAAGAGAGCTGCACAGAGTCAGGAAGAACAATGGACTTAGGTGTGAGACAGATCTCACTTTAAGTCCTGGCTCTCTTACTAGCTGTGTAATCCTAGGGAAGTTTCTTAAGTCCCTGATCTTAAAATAGAGACAATAATACCTACCTCATAGAACTGGTGGGAAGATTAAAGAGATAAAATATATGAAGACCTAGAAAATACGGGAAAGCTGCCTCAGTACAAGAAGTAGGTATTCAATCAATGGTAGCTGCTGTCACACAGTCATTACAACTCAGTTTCCTAGATTAGAAATTATTCATTTATTCATGTAATATCTATCGTGCACATATCATTAGCCAAGTACTCTGTTAGGTGTTGAAATCGGTTATAGATTGTTCCTGATGTGGGGGAAAAGGTGATATGGAAACTGGAATTGAGAAAAAGATATGGAATGTAATAAGAAGTTGCTCTGAATTCCTTGACAGAGAAGGCCAGATATTCCTGCTTCTCCAGTCTTAGCTTGATAGTGGCAGGGTGGGGAGGAGAGAGCTAAGGGTCAGAAATGGTCATGAACATATGAAAACAATCAAAGGGTCTGTAAAATTGGTGAACCTACGACAAGGCAGAGTTAAAAGAGGTATTTCCATTTCATGCACAGTTGCCCTATTTTGAACTTCTCTTACAAGGAGTTTGCTCTATTCATTTAGTTGCTAAAGCCTGGCCTCTTCTAAGGTTGCTTGGACCTCATCTCCAAACAAAATGTATAGGGGAGAGAAATTGAAGTAGTTCTCACCTCTTTCTACAGCAGAAGAAAGTCTACAAGTTTTATTTTTTCCCTCCTCTGTCCCCATTATGAGATAACTCTACTCAAAAGAGAACAGTCCAGTTGAAATCAAGAAGTATATGCCTACCTGTAATACAGCCAGAAATATGACCCATTAAAGTTTTTTTTAACATTTGTAATCAAATGCCACAAGAAACTATAGACTGTGCCAGCCATTACAACCTTACTGCGAATGTGTTTATTTCTCCACCTTCTCCGTAATTATTAGCCAATAGTTGAGGGAATGAAAGGGTTTCCAGAGATGATAGGTTTTAATTCTCCCATGAGAAACCTGAAAGCTCTAGTTATCTCAGTGTGGAAGGCAGAATAATGGCCCTCAAAGATATCCACATCCTTATCCTCGGAAACTGTGAATATGTTAGCTTACATGATAAGAGTGACTTTGCAGATGTAATCAAGTTAAAGATCTTGAAATGATTAGATTATCCTGGATTATGCAAGAGGACTCAATCTAATCACTTGAACAACTTTTCTCAGCTGTGATCAAAGGAAGAGGTTCAGCTATGGAAGGAGGGTCAAGGAGATGCGAGATAACTGACCTTGAACATGGAGGAATGGAGCCATGAGCCAAGGAACAGGTGGAGCCTCTAAAAGCTGGAAAAGGTGAAGAAACAGATTCTCCCCTAGAGCCTCCAGAATGGCTGCAGCTATGTCAACACCTTGATTCTACCCCAGTAAGACCTACTTTGGAATTCTGGAACTGTGAAGTAATATGTTCGTGTTGTTTTAAGCCAATAAATTTATGGTAACTTGTTACAGTAGCAATAGAAAACTAAGGCACAGGGGGCAAGAAAGTGAGAACTTTAGGTGAGGAGGGAGGAAAGAGAAATTCAAGGCAGAGCAGTGGGAAGGTGGGTGAAGACAACCTCCATCCCTCGTCCAGAGACTATACAGCAGAAGCACCATGCTGCTGCTATGGACAAAATTAGAAGCTGGGCATTAAAATATAATATGTCGTGTTCACATGCTTGCTTACTTTTTAAAAACTTGATATTGCATTCCAGGGCATTTCTTCACTAAAGCTCTCTCTTCTTATTGTATATCACTACTTCTGTTTTATTACTTTCCTAGAAGTTCTCATGAGGTATCACCATTTTAATTCTTTTCTGGATTATTTTAAATAATTTCTTTTATATTAGAATATAAGCTCCCTTATTCTGCATTAGACTGCAAGGTCCAAGACCCAAAGGACTATGTGTTTCCCTTCATCATTGTATTTCTAATATGGCAGAAGGAATGGGGAGCGGGGACTTCCCATAAGTCTTCTGAGCCTACTATCTGGATACTCCAGGCCGCTACTGTCCTCTTAGCTCACACAGACTACCATGTTAGTCTAAGGAAGATGGGTGTGGACAACAAAGGAAGTTTGTCCTTAAGTATTTCAAGATCAAGAAATTGATTTAGTTATAGCAGCTAAATCATTTATTAAAGTTCATTTTGTTTTATTCTTTGGGTTAACCTTTCAGATATGTGTACCATCAAGTGTTAACTTTTAATATGACTGTGGAACAATTTCGAGAATCAAAACACCAAAATAGTCACCATACAAGGGTGAGAATATATCTGGTTTTATTCAATGAATCAACTTGATATACAAAGTTCTTGAAAATTTTAAGGAAATTGATCCTAAGGGAAACCAAAGGCCAGTAGATTGGACCAGCCAAAGGTCATATATAAAAGACTGGGTGGAGTTGGAAAACAATCTAGGACTCATGATTTTAGTTTAGAAG
>NW_016809457.1:1750264-1754120 GCF_001698545.2 Rhinopithecus bieti
TTTTTTTTTCTTTGTTTTCCTTAAGCATCTTCTTTCCCAGCAGGCCCATCTGAAAGTGAGCATGACCCAGATACATCCTATTTTTTAGAAGCCTCTCCCTCGACTCCTCCAAAAAATATGTTTATATTCATGAAATCAGGTGAAAATATTTGTGAGCCTCAGTTCTTATAATCACCACTTAGTCAAGTGGAGAGGTGGGAAGAGCTCCTCCCTCATCTGCTGCCCATCCCAACACAACCTGGAGCACGTGCCAGAAGGCGCCGCCCAGTGTTGCCCAAGAGGCCCATGTTTAGTCCTTTAAAAGATGCCCAAGAGTCAGACCCACCCACAGGAGTTAGGTTTATTGCCCTTTCCTTCTCATCTCTTCTCTCCATTTCCTCCCTGTCTTCTTACTGAAATCTCATGATAGCCCTTAGGCTGTGGTTGTGGTCTTACCCCTAATTCAGCTCTTGGCCTTGCTCTGTTCTAATATCCAGAAACCAGTTCTGGCCTTCCTGCATTACTTCACCTCTTGCTTCCTAGACAGAGCTTGATATTCATCTCTGGCTTTCCAGCCAAGGACGAGTTTGCTCCAAGTTTTAGTCTTATTAACTCAGCATGTGACAGGCTCCCTGTGCCTGGGACATCTCTCTGTTTTCTTATTTTTCATTGTGTTTTCACCTCCAGTGATAATTAATGGATGGGGTACTCAGAATTCTCCTCTTTGTTTTTTTTTTTCCTTTTAAAAATGTTTTCTTCTTAGAAACCGGAAATAAAATGGAGGTGACTGAGGGCTGCAGGGAGGGAGAAAAAGGGAGTTGTTATTTAATGAGTATGGAGTTCAGATTTGTAAGCTCTGGAGAACTACAAAACTATAGTTGACCCTTGAACAACATGGAGGTTAGGGATGCCAACTTCCCCTCCTCACTCAGTGCAGTCAAAAATCCAATATGACTCTCCAAAAACTTAACTACTCTCCAAAAACTTAACTACTAATAGCCTACTGTTGACTGGAAGCCTTACTGATAAACAGTTGGTTAACACATATTTTGCATGCTATATGTATTAGATATGGTATTCTTACAATAAAAAGTAGAGACAGAAAATGTTATTAAGAAAATCATAAGAAAGAGAAAATGTATTTGCTATTCATTAATTGGAGGTGGATCATCCTAAAGGTGTCATCCTCATCATCTTCATGTTGAGTAGGTGAAGTAGGAGGAGGAAGAGGAAGGGTTGGTCTTGCTGTCTCAAGAATGGCAGAGGCAGAAGAGGTGAAGGAGGTGAAAGGAGAGACAGGAGAGGCAAAGCACACTTGGTGTAACTTTTTTTTTTTTTTTTTTTTTTTGAGACAGAGTCTCGCTCTGTCGCCCAGGCTGGAGTGCAGTGGCTCGATCTCGGCTCACTGCAACCTCCGCCTCCTGGATTCAAGCAATTCTCCTGCCTCAGCCTCCCAAGTAGCTGGGATTACAGGCACATACCACCATGCCCAGGTAAGTTTTTTTGTATTTTTGGTAGAGACAGGGTTTCCCCGTGTTAGCCAGGATGGTCTCGATCTCCTGACCTCATGATCCGCCCACCTTGGCCTCCCAAAGTACTGGGATTACAGGCATGAGTCACCGTGCTCAGCCCACTTGGTATAACTTTTATTGAAAAAAACTTGTATATAAGTGGACCCACACAGTTCAAACCTGTGTTGTTCAAGGGTAAATTATATATTCACAATAATGTGAATATACTTAACACTACTGAACTGTACAGTTAGAAATAGTTGAATTTTATGTTGTGTGTATTTTTATCACAGTTTTCTTAAAAAATACCTTTTTACAGATGTTTTCTTTTGGAGCTCTGCTCTTTATGCTTTTGAGTGTTGAATTGGGCACCAAATTTAATCGAATGCTTATTCACCTGGATTATTTTAGAAATAAAACCTACCAAATGGACCTATCTTTGGTATTTCTGAAATCATTATTTCTCACTTTACAAACTTGATCCCAAAAATATGGAAGTATACATTCCATGAATAATAGTTAAGCATCAACTAAACACTGCTGAACCCTGGCAGAAATTCAAAGATGAATTGCACACAAGCCATTACTTAGAGAAGTTTATACTCTTAAAAAATAATAGCAGCAATAGAGCTGCTATTCATTATGATTACTCTGTGCCAGGAACCAAACTATATGCTTTGTATACATTATTTTAAAAACTCTTTTAACAGCCAAATTAAGTAGGTAATTTTTCTCCAATTCTACAGTATTTTAGTAGAGATGATATATACCTACTTGGAAAGCAAACACAGGATTAAGCTCTATTGAAAATGAGACTGATGTATATTAATGTCTGTGTGCCAAGTAGGATGATGAAAAATCTTACAGATGACATTTTATCTCCATTTTATAGATAAAAAAATTGAGGCTCAGCCAGGTTAAGAGAATTGCCAAAGGCCACTTAGCTAATAAGACGCAGAGATGGAATATGAAACTGGCGTCTGGCTGATCCTCAAGGCTGCATGAATCTTTCTGCCACACCATGCAACCTTCCTATACAGCAATAATACAAGTTAGAAAATGGTTAAGTGTGTTAGGAATTCTACATGAAATAATGAGGAGATAAGAGAAGAAGCAATTTACCTCTAGGCTGGAGTTGGTGAAGAAAGAAAAGTAATCTAAAAAAAGAAAAAATATAAGAAGCAGAATGAGGAATGTAGAGTTTGTGTATGGTAAACAAGCAGTCAAGCTGGTTGGAATCTTCCAGGCAAGAAGCAGAGCAACAGGAGATCAGACTGAAAAGCCACACAGGCCAGGTGCTGTGGCTCACGCCTGTAATCCCAACACTTTGGGAGGCTGAGAAGGGCGGATCACGAGGTCAAGAGATGGAGACTATCCTGGCCAACATGATGAAACCCATTCTCTACTAAAAATACAAAAATTAGCTGGGCATGGTGGTGGGTGCCTGCAATCCCAGTTACTTGGGAGGCTGAGGCAGGAGAATCGCTTGAACCTGGGAGGCAGAGCTTGCAGTGAGCCGAGATCGCGCCACTGCACTCCAGCCTGGGCGACAGCGCGAGACTCCATCTCCAAAAAAAAAAAAAGGCCACAAAAAAGCCTGGGCCTGTGGGACCCTGATGTTAGTCTAAGGGCTCTGAATTTCAATATCTACATGGTGGAGAACCATTAAGATTTTGCATGCAGAGAAATTACAGGACTAAAACTTGTGCTTTAGGTATATTCATCTAGTAAAAGTGTCTAAAATGAACAGGGGAGGGGTTAAGAGAATGTGGAAAAAACATAATGAACTGGGGAGGGGTTAAGAGAATGTAGAAAAAAAATAGCTAAACTTCTTCTCTCTCCTTAATTCTATCTATTTTAGGTTAACATTGGCCTTACATTGAAAACATGTCCTCAACAAAATCAAGGATTAAATAGTGCATTTGCCTGAAACCATTTGTTTTTATGTAAATTAAATATAATTTTTTTAACCTTTCCCCCGAAAAGTCTGTAGGTTTAAAACATAATTTGACATTCCTTTTCCAGAGAGCAATCCAATTTGGCTTTTGTTGTTTCTGGTCAGATATTATATGATTTTATTTTTATTGAAAGCCTTTAGAATGGCTCACAGATGTTGCAGCTAGAATAGATCCTCCTGGAACTATTTGGTTTGAGAAAATCTCTGTTGCCGTGGATTAAATTAATAGGAGGTCTCTTGTTTAAAATTTAAGGATATTTTCATATTTAGGAAATAATATTCCCTTAAGTTTTATAAGGCAGTCATGGTGACAAGTTACATTTGAAATGCTAACCAGGGGTCTGCATTTTTTCACTTAAAGTGAAAAAATGCACTTAAAGTTGAGCTATGGCTGTGTTCATATTAGAGA
>NW_016809457.1:1754298-1783997 GCF_001698545.2 Rhinopithecus bieti
TTTTTTTTTTTTAGATAGAGTCTTGCTGTGTCACTCAGGCTGGAGTACAGTGGCATGATCTCGGCTCACTGCGCCCTCCACCTCCTGGGTTCAAGCAAGTCTCCTGCCTCAGCCTCCCGAGTAGCTGGGATTACAGGTGGCTGCCACCATGCCCAGCTAATTATTGTATTTTTAGTAGAGACGGGGTTTCATCATGTTGGTCAGACTGGTCTCGAACTCCTGACCTCAGGTTATCCACATGCCTCGGCCTCCCAAAGTGCTTGGATTACAGGTGTGAGCCACCGTGCCTGGCCTCATATTTTTATAAATTAAGAAATTTGTGTTCTTACTTGGTCAGTTATACTGGAGAAATATAGTTATTAAAAAATCTATGGCTTAAATTATACATGTGGATATGCTGAAACTCAGCAGGCAATTCACCATTAGAAATAACTGAACAAAATGTTATCAGTTTTAAATATCAATTAAACATCAGCCGAGCCCTGCCCAAACTGACTTTGGAAGTAGATGACACCCAAAATGAACTCCTTGGTCTTCCCTTTCTCTTGTCCCCTTAGTGAGCTTGCCACTAAGCTTGAGTCTTCATTGTCACCCACCTGTGAGGGACTAGCACATCTACCTCTCCAATTCTGGTGCATTCTTAAGACCCAAATCGACAATATTCCATTAGGAATCTTCCCATGAGGCACTTGACACTCAAGATATCCAAACCGAATTTCCCATTTTACCCACAACACTGTTGCTCCGTATCTTGTGCCCAAAGCAGGATCTCCACATCAGTAGTTTCCGGATTGTATTCCAGAACACTATCCCCCAAAAGATTAAATTATAAAAGAGATTTATGGTCAAATAAGTCTGGGAAATTCTACATATTATATAACACCTTTTTTGGAGGTTTTCCATGAAAATTAAACTTCTAAAAGCTCTTAGATCTCTAGCAGTAGAGAGCATGTTTATTTTGTTTATCCCAGTATTTTATTTGATGTTTATCCCCTTTCTTGCATCACATCAACTAACATTCTGAAAAACTGGTGTTTGCAAAAAATACTTTTAGACAGCCACTGTAGATCATTTTCACTCCTTCTATCCCCTAGCCACTGATAAAATTCATCTCCTTGTGTAATTGGACCTAAGAGCATGTCTAGAGTCAGGCTGCCCGAATTCATTTCCTAACTTCACCACTTACCAGTCATGAAATGTGAGCAAGTTGCACAATCTCTCTACTCAGTTTTTAGATCTTTGAAATGGTTCCTTCTTAAAGGATAGTAAGGATTACATGAAATAATGCATGGAACGCACTTAATACATACAGTGCCTGAAACATAGCACCCACTTAATAAATGTTCACTTTTATTGCTATTATTGTTACCTCTAAAATGTCTCTCAAAGATTTGCTATTTCCTTTGACACTTCTATAGTTTAGGTACTCATCATTTCTTTCCTGGACCATACATAATGGAAATTTACACTTAGCTTGGTTCTTGATAAATTTATCAAATGTTTAACCTAATAAGTATTTAATTTATTCTAATCACAGACTCTCTACTTTGCAATTCTTTCCCCCCACTGCCATTTAATTCTTTTTTTTTTTTTTTTTTTTTTTTTTTTTTTTTTGAGACGGAGTCTCGCTCTGTCGCCCAGGCTGGAGTGCAGTGGCCGGATCTCAGCTCACTGCAAGCTCCGCCTCCCGGGTTCACGCCATTCTCCTGCCTCAGCCTCCCGAGTAGCTGGGACTACAGGCGCCCGCCACCTCGCCCGGCTAATTTTTTGTATATTTTAGTAGAGACGGGGTTTCCCCGTGTTAGCCAGGATGGTCTCGATCTCCTGACCTCGTGATCCGCCCGTCTCGGCCTCCCAAAGTGCTGGGATTACAGGCTTGAGCCCATTTAATTCTTTTAAAATACAAATCTAATGATGCCATTCATATGCTCAAAAACCCTTAATGATCCTCCATTATGTGTGTAATGAAGGAAAGTAACAACTCCACCTCATGGTAGATACACCCCTGACTTCACACTTCACCACATAGTTTTAGAATCTGGCCACACTGCACCAGTCCTCGAGTTTAGAAAAAACAGTGAACTTTCAGATCACCTGCCTTGACTGTTTTGTTTTGCCTTGAATACACTTCCTTCCTTCTTCTACTTGTTAGAAATCCTATTTGTTCTTTAAGTTTTGCTTAAAATTTCATCTACTCTATGACATATTTCTCAATTCTATATTGCTCATTCTTTTCTTGATTCTACTACATATATATGTATATATACTGCATATATATACTGCACATATATATATAACTCATATATTTATGCTACATCTCACAGAACTAATTATCCAGAGACTCTTATCTATGTTAAAATGTGAGCTCAATGAGAGGAAATGTCTTATTTGTTCTTTTATACTTTACAAACCAAACACAGTATCCTTACAAATATTAGGTGCCCATATAAATATTTATTGACTAAATTTGCCTATGCAGAAGGCTTCTTACCATTCATTAGTGTATATCATATCTTAAGCAAATATTACACTTACAGGAGTCATATGGTTGATAATTCTCTTCTTGCCAAAAGTTTCCACTCTTTACAAAAGAAATAAAAACAGGCTGCCATTAATAGGGATATGAGCCAGTATCTTTAAGTAAAAACACAGTCACATGGAACTTTTGCAAAACACGCCTACAACACACACCTGCGTCCACCAACCTACCCAGGATTCTGATTTCTTGAGATATTACCATGTTTTCCTTGGGATTCTCTTGGAATAAATATAAAGACCAATTAATATACTGGCGCTATAAGCATATTATATCTTCATTTTTCCGATGAAGACTACCTGGTTGGCTCTCAGAGAGGTGATCTAATCTATAGTCTCACTCCCTAATCTAAGTTCACTTTCAGGTCAGATGTCCCTAGTTTGTTTCTGATTCAATGATCTCATCTCCTTCAAGGGAGCTACTCATCCTTCAAAGGACTGCTATTGAAAAATCACACTGGCGACTTACCTACTCCAGAGGAAATTTTCCAGCTCTGAAGTACAGTATTCCCTCTGTGTATTATTCTCCACAACTTCTTCCCTGGCTCTTGATTGGTCTTGGAAATACTGTCTAGGAGTAGGAGGAATAACTCTTTCCTGAATCTTCCATTTTCCTACAAGTGCATTTAATTAATCTGTTTCCCAAAGAAGTTTAAAGCTTATGCTTGAAAGCATAGTTTCAATATTTTTCTTACTTTATGACTGCCATGGGACTTATGTATCAGATTTAATTAGGAGACATCTATGGGGCATAAAAAGCTCAGGGCCAGTGTTGTCCATCACATTCTCTTTGTTTATCCTAATCTTTACCAAGTCACGTTTATTATGCACAATCTAATGCACTGGACTTCCTAACCATTACTGCTTCCCATGACTTGGATAGTTGGATTCCATCTTGTCGGTTAATAATAAACTATTATCTATCCCTGTTATACCTCTGCCAAGAGCTTTTCTCCAGAAATTACTTTATAGTTATTATCTAATCTTTATAAAACCATGGAGGAAGTGTTCCCATCTAACAGACGGTAAATGATTAAGGAGCAGACAGTTACAGAGCAAGGTGACATGGCAATTAAGTGATGGAATAATACTGAGTGTTCCCAATGTTAATTTTCCATGGTTTAATCTGCAAACCTCACAATATTATCTGAGTTTAAGTTTGTGTAGAATGGCCTCACTTTCCATACAAATCATTAACTGGCATTAAAAAAATGAAAACATGCATAGGAATGTATAGAAGAGAGTTAAAAAGTAGTCTTTAGAGGGTTATGTGCTGATTTCATTATTGTTGCTCACCAAGTCTGGCTGAGATTCACATATTTATTGAAACAATTACTTGATTACAAAAGTAGTTACAACCACAGGAATAATTACATACATAAAGTTATTATGACATTATTTAGAAATTTTGTAAATTACCAAAATAATTTTGAAGGACCTATTTTACCTTTTCTAAGTTAAGAAATGTTTTAACAATATTTTCCCACAATGTTTGTATTCATTTCAGTAGTATACTCTATCTTTTATTAATAAGAATAATTTGTTATTGAATAGCAATTAGATGGAAGAAGTGAGAAAAATGTCTGATCTCAGGATATTTTCATATTTCTGATGGCTATTGATCATATTAATACTTTGCACATAAGTAATAAGTGCATAGATAGTAAGCACTCAAATTTTTTACTTAAATAAATTTTTTCAGATTCAGCATCCTGTTTTTTCTAAAAGCTTAAAGAGCCTAAAATTACCTTGTATCTTAGAGTTTATAATAATTTTATCCCTTCACATTCTACAAGTATTTTTCAACTTTAAATACTTGATTAGATATCGGAGCATATGCCCACCAGAATGTAAGTCCCACAATAGAATGCAACTCCTGTGAACAAAGGGATTTGGTCATTCATGATGGATACCCAGTATCTGAAAATGTGCCTAGATGATAGTAGGTGCTCAACAAATATTTGCTCTCTGGAGGGAGACAGGGATACAAAGGTGAATATAATTATTTCTCTAGCTTCTAGGGTGCCTGAGGACTCTGGAGATGGATCTACTATTGCTATTCAAGAGCAAACCAATTTTCAAAATAAATATTTCAGTTCTTTGAAACCAACAAACTTTTGGTGTATGCAGTCATCTGATAATCGTGCATATGATTTTATTACGTAAACACACATAAGGAAGATAGGAAAAGGTTCTGCCTTCTCATGCATTTTCACTCCCTGTCATTCTTGCGGCTCTGGAGCTTCCCACTCAGCATGGCAAACAGCCACAGTACAATAAGGTCATTCATTGCTCATCTCTGACTGTCCAAATAGATTTTTTTTTTTTTTAAAGAAAACTCACTGTGAGGAAAATAGATTTGAAAGTCAGTCATTGCCAAGAAAGATAAACTTTTCTAAACTTTCTTAGCTCCTGCGTATCAAAACAACAGCTAGCCTGGCTGACCTGACTACAGAGTGTGCTGTGACCTTTGCTCACCAAGAACCCTGTTGTCTTCTTTTTTCTGGATCCACAGAGAAATTCCATTCTCAGCCTTCCTTGAGGTCAGGTGTGACTCTGTAGTGCTATGTGCCATGTTCAAAAATGTGCCGCGTATGTTCCCTCCTTCTTCCACATGTCTGAGATGAAGGAAACCCCTGGGATGACCTTAGAAGTTACAGGTTGAGTCCCTGAATGGCTACATGGAACTTAATAAAAAATATGGCAGCTTATTTTCCAAGATAGCTGCTATCAGTTCCTTTCTTACCTATAGGCACATGCCATTCCCCATCAGAAGATGGAGTCTACTCCTCCCCTCCCTTTAAATTTAGACTGACCTCATTGACCTGATCGTTCAATAAATGAAGTACCATTGTGATGCTACCTTAAAACTCCCATCTAGGCTTCTTGGAATCTAGGCACTCTACTGTTAGGAAGTCTACAGAGCCCTGTTAAGAGGCTTCTGAAAACCAGTATCAACTTGCCCACCCATATAGGTAAGTTGCCCTGGAAGGACATCCTCCAGTCCCAGTTGAGCTTCCCCACCTGAGATCATACAGAGCAGAGAAGAACTGTGCAATAGAGCCTTTTCTGAATACTAAATCCACAAAATTCTGAAATATAATAAAAATAAGTATTATTTTGAGCTGCTAAGTTTGCGGTAATTTATTATGTATTGGTAGAAAACTGAAACGCTACCTTACCTCCACCCTAAGACCACTCTGGAATGTATATGTGTTTAAGAAATAATCTATTATTTTGAGCCTAGATGTTTAGGTGTAACTGCCATTACAGAAAGATGGAGAGGTATCCTTTTCTTTTCTAGCACAAGTATTGTGAGAAGAGAAAAATGGAGAGAGTAGAAGAAACAGAGTGAGATGCAAACTGTCCTGACCTTTCCTCTCTGGATTGAAAGTTCAAGAAGTGATGAAAAGCACTTGAAATACACCGAGGAAAACAAGAGGGCAGGAAAGCTTCTGTCAAACTTCCCATTAGGATCTGAGAGGAAATCCCCTCGTAGACTGTCTGTTGCAATCTTGGGGTGCAGCGTAGTATTGCCTAAGAGTTGACAAGGACAAATTTGGAGTCACAACCATATCTATAAAGCAGGTAAGAGGAGCCACATCTTGATAGAGTGTGGCTAGGCCCTGTCAAGCTGAGAAACCAGTCCACAAGCTACACAAGCATCAGACCCGAACAGCAGACACCCAGACTATGCAGGGACATGAGGCCAGGACTAATTATGCAACACTTGTCTCCACTCCAGACATAGCCCAGAGCAACTGGGGACCCAGGCTCCCCTCTGCCACCACGAGGTTGCTGGAGCCACACTTCCCTCTGTGTCCCAACACTGTCCTTAAGAGGAGCAGAAGAGAGAAGGTCAGAAAAAAAAAAAAAAAAAGTCAATGCTTTTGTCCAAATGAGACTGAGAATTTGTCTAAAGAGACTTTAAGTTATTTGATCTGAATTGGGCTGTGTTATTATGCCACTACCTAGTGTTGTGGGAACTTAGGAAGGAAAACAGATCTGTTAAAGGAAAAAATAAAGAGAGCCCATTGTTTTTCCTACATATTGGAATGTATAGTTCAAGTATATTTGTGACCCCACTGAAAATATTCGGTTGGTGCAAAAGTAATTGCGACTTTTGCCATTAAGAAATCATGGCCGGACGTGGTGACTTACGCCTGTAATCCCAGCACTTTGGGAGGCCAAGGTGGGCAGATCACGAGGTCAGGAGATCTAGACCACGGTGAAACCCTGTCTCCACTAAAAATACAAAAATTAAAAATTTGGCGGGCACCTATAGTCCCAGCTACTTGGGAGGCTGAGGCAGGAGAATGGCATGAACCCGGGAGGCAGAGCTTGCAGTGAGCCGAGATTGCCCCACTGCACTCCAGCCTGGGCGACAGAGCAAGACTGTGTCTCAAAAAAAATCACAATTACTTTTGCACCAACCTAATATATAGTTATTTTTACTTTCTAAATAAGTAAATCAAACCATGAACATCAGAATTATATCCACGACACAGAAGACATTAAACCTCTTTTCAAGCTCAGGCAAGCGAGGTTTTCTGTAGACCCTGCTGCCTCCTATCCCATATTCTGTGTTTATTATCCTGCTTGTGACTTAGACCTCAGATGTAAACCTTGAACTTAGTTTTGGGATCTAGCTATAACTGTAATAGGGGAGAGAGATAAAGAGTAAATGGTGCTTTCAAATGATTTAACACACACACATACACACACACACAGTCACATAAATCTGAACAGCAAATATTTTCTATGTATTTACACACACGGAGGCAAACCCTGCAGAGTACATGTGTGCGGGTGCACAAAGTTGTGTCATTAGATGTAAAGAATTTATTTTGCATACCTGTCCTGTGGAATGATGGGTATCTGGAGAATTTTGTTAGGCCTAGGGTACTTGCTGTTCCTGTGCCCTATGGAGGAATGTCTGAAGAGGATTGTGATTTGTTTGCCAAATACTCACCTGGCGTCCACCACTTCTAGGAGGAAGTGAAGGGCTCTACACTGCCTTGCCCTTGCTAGGACACCTTTGGGGAATCTAAAAGCTCACCCTGAGCTAAAAGAGCATTAGAGGATCTATGATTTGCCTATAAGACTAATGAGTGAGTGTTAAATAGCTGTTAAAAGTGTGATATCTTGCAGTACCATGTAGATTAGTTTCCCCAAATAACTTTAGAGGACTTGTAAACATTCTGTCTAAGAATTATATGGTCCTGGTGGGTTCAACAGAGTAAGAGTTACTCTGTTTATGTGGGGCTGGAGCAAAGAGGGATCCAGCAGTTCTTGGTTGTATGAGGAAGTGAGAACAGTGGCAATCCTCTGAAGATTTGGCTATAGGGAAGCAGTGTTTTTTTTGTTTGTTTGTTTTTGAGACGGAGTCTCCCTCTGTCACCCAGTCTGGAGTGCAATGGTACGATCTCGGCTCACTGCAAGCTCTACCTCCCAAGTTCACGCCATTCTCCTGCCTCAGCCTCCTGAGTAGCTGGGACTACAGGCGCCCGCCATCACGCCCGGCTAATTTGTTGTATTTTTAGTAGAGATGGGGTTTCACTGTGGTCTCAATCTCCTGACCTCGTTATCCGCCCGCCTTGGCCTCCCAAAGTGCTGGGATTACAGGCCTACGGAAGCACTATTACCAACCATTACTTGAAGGAGCCCACACAGAAGGGAGCAGTGATCACAGGTGCTGTAAGGGGGCACCAGTGAAGCAACTAAAGAGAATCACAGAAAGGCGACCCCTACAGAGGAGTCTTCTCTACAATTCTCTTTCAGAGTGAGTTCCGCTTAATAAAAAGAAAGTCAGGCCAGGCATGGTGGCCCACACCTGTAATCCCAACACTTCGGGAGGCCGAGGCGGGTGGATCACCTGAGGTCAGGAGTTCAAGACAAGCCTGGCCACCATGGTGAAATCCCTTCTCTACTAAAAATACAAACATTACCCGGGCGTGGAGGCACGTGCCTGTAATCCCAGCTACTCAGGAGGCTGAGGCAGGAGAATCGCTTGAACCTGGGAGGTGGAGGTTGCAATGAGCCAAGATTGTGCCACTGCACTCCAGTCTGGGTGACAGAGCGAGACTCCATTTCCAAAAAAAAAGAAAAGAAAAGAAAATCAATCCACTTTTTCTACTTAACATCAGTATGGGGGAAAAGGGAAATTTCTTACCAAAAAAGTAATGGACTTGGACACTTAGAAACTCCAAATTGAAGTTTCTGTCAACACAGAGACTCTGCCCACAGCTTCGCAGCCTTGGGAGTGAACTGAAGGAAAGAGTATTACAGAAATATAAGGGGATGAGCGGTAAGTGACTCTTCTTGCAGCCTTATATTAAAATCAAAAGAACTTCAGTTGATAGTCCGTTTCTTCTCCATTTGAGGTACAAACTGGGAAACTGTTGAATTTGAAGGCCTTATTTTGAACACATGGCTTGCATCTGTGGAAAGATTTTGTAATATTATCCCTCCTGGGAGAAGCAGGCACCCAATCTTTTAAGAAGCCCCAACAGTCATGAAGAAAGAGACCAGGATGTAAGAGAGGCATGTTTAGGTGATCGGTTGGGTCTTGCTGTATTTCTTAGGTTTAAAAAGGTATGAAATTCATCTGCTAGAAGTACTCCTTGTGTCTCTGATCTTTGTTCTTAGGTATAACCATAACTCTTCAATTACACTGAACTGCTGCTCTCTAATTTATTCATTTTGGTATTCTTTCCCACAAACATTTTAAATGTTAAGTCAGTCAGGCCCCCAAATTCGTCTTGTCAGATACATGTTTTTCCAACGCGATTTCACTTACAAGTCTCTAAGAAGATGGCATCTCCATACTAAGCACAAATGTACTTTTGTTACTTGATATAGGCAGACAAACCACTTGGCAAGTCTGTCTCAATTTTTTTTTTTTTGTATTTAATATTTTTTGATCCAGTAGATCAATTTTAGAATGACAACTTGATTTAAGAAAGGATCTAGGAACAAAAGCAAAGTTACTTTTGGAGTGTTTTAATCTCAGAGTAAGCAAAGAATCAAAATCAGATCTGGAAGATTTCTTTATTTCTATTTCAGCAGCTTTTTTATCAAACAAATCCCTATCCACATTTTTTACAAAGAATAAAGAAAGTGGAAACAGCAGCTCTTTTGGAGTATGATGCCGGGATTTGTTGAGTGGCTGGATTCTATGATTATATTGGTTCTTAAGCTCCAGAGGACAGTGACCTTCAGAGTCCATTGCCGAAGGCAAATGTTTTCTAGAAGGGTCCTTTAAAAAAGAGCAAGTAAGCAGATGCGGTCATTTTTTAATGCGACTTCCTTTTGACCTTTCCCTTGGCAAACACATCAGCAAATTACATGTAGAATGGAAATGTGCTTGATCCGGTCAAACGACTTCTATTGATATTTTACTCTTCAATGTTTAAGGGAGAAATTGAGAGCATTGCTTATTTATTCTGATTACGTATGGTAACAAGACTATATAATATGGTTGCACCATAGAGAAGGACAGGTTTGACAGCTAACTAGAAAGGCACTTTTAGGATCCATTGAAAACAAATAGGGGCTTTCTGGCCCAGACAGCAAAGTAGATGGAAAAATAGAGGGCAAAAATATGGAGAGTGATTGTGAAAAGACTTGTTTCCTTGCACTCTGGGAACTTTACAGATTTTGGTCTTTCATGGGAAGTAGACTACATAGGCAAGAGCAATCTATGCCTTCATAAAAGATAAAAAATGAAGCTACCACTAGGTTAAACTGACAAGACAGGAGAAAGGACCAGACCAGTGAGGAAAAGAGAGCTGACAAAACAGGAGCTTAAAGGAGATTCCAGTCACTTCTAAGACTTAGTGAATGCAGTTTGATCTTAGGAAACTAACGTCCTGTGCTTGTTTGAAAAAACAAATTAAATATCTTCAAGAAGAGTGAATACATTTTACAGAGAGATTTCTCAGGAATTCCCAGTGTCTATATGTAAAGCTGTCCATGAGTGTGGCTGTATCAAAAAGAGATGAATGACCAATGAGAGTACATACATCGAAAAAGAGATTAATGGCAGAAATAGTAAGCAAAGCAAAATTTTAAACAAATTAATTTATTTGCTACAACATTTATTGATTCCCTATTATTTGCTCATTAAAAGCACTTGGGACTCAAAACAAATTTGCTCTTTCAGGTAATTTATATTCTTATGGGGAAAGACAGACAATTGACCACAGTAAATAAAATATATAGTATGTAAGTTGATGAGAAGTGCTGTGGAGAAAAGCAAAGAAGTTAGAAAAGTTCTCAATGATAAAATTATATTTGAGCGCAGACTTGAAGGAGGTAAGAGAACAAAGCCTGGGGATGAAAGGAGGTAAAATATTCGAGGCAGACAAAAGAAGAAGCATAAAGGCCCTGAGGCAGGGAGAGGCTGGGCACATTCAAACATGTTCAGAGTAAAATGGATGAGATAAGATGTAGAAGAAGTGAGATTTTCAAAAGGTACCTAGGAATCATATTATGCTGTATCTTGTAAGTTGTGTGTGTCAGTTATCTATTTCTTCATCACAAGAAATGGGCCCCCAAGCCTAGTGGCAATAACAACCGTTTATTTTGCTTACAAAATCTGCAATTTAAACAGGGATTGGTGGAAAGAGCTTATCTTTGCTCCACATGGCATCACATGGAGCAGCTTGACTAGGGGCTGGAGCATCCGCTTAAATGATAGCTTAGTCACATCCTGGCAAGGTAGTGCTGGCTATGATCTGTGATCTTGGCCAAAACTATGGGTTATAGACCTCATTTCTACTCTTTATTATCTCTTTCTGGGTATCTTGGGCTTCCTCACAGATTGGTGGCTAGTTTCCAAGTGTGAGCTTCCCAAGAGAGCGAGGAGGAAATGCACGGCACCTGTGACCTAGCCTTGGAAGTCACAGAGCATCACTTTCGATATACTCTACTGATCAAGTCCGCCTAAAGGTCTGTGCAGGTTCAATGGGAAGAGACATAGACCCCATTTCTTGATGAGGAAATGACAAAACTCTAGAAAAGTATACAAGGTAAAATATAGTATGTTCCTATCTTTGGAAAATACAATCTGTAACACCACAATAACAGCTTTGAAATTTACTTTGAGTGAAATGAGTGCCCATTGTAGTGTTGTCAGCAGAGGAGTGGCTTAAATTTTCAATAGATTGTTCAGTCTTTTTATTGAAAATAGATTGTAGAGAGCAAGGGTTGAAACAGGTTCAACAGTGAAGAAGCTGTTATAATGAGGTGAGTTGTGAAAGTGACTTGGACCAGAGTTGTAACAGTGGGGATGGTGAGAAGTGGGGAGACTTTGAATATATTTTGAAGGTAGAGTCAACAGGATTTGCAGAGAGATTAGGAGTGGGGTGTGTGAGAAAGAGGAGTCACATATAACTCCTTGACTCCCCTTCGGAGAGGATATCCCCTCCCTGCTATAAATGACTGGTTTTATTAGATGCTGTCACCATAAAAAAATTCAAAAATGAATTAAATACCAAAATAAAACCTGATTGAATGCAGCAGAAAGTTCCCAATGCAGCCATGATTTAGGGATCCGAGATGTCAAAGGGAAGGGAAACACGTGAAAGCGAGCCCAACATCTCATGCTACTTTTTCCTTTGAGTCATTTGCCAGTTTATGAATGGGGCATGTCTGAGAGATCAGAGCCTGAGCAGAAACATGAGGCTAACTGGCAAAGAAGCTGGTCAAAGTTGTCAGGAATCTCAAGGGGCTAAAGAGACAAAAACTAGAGTTCAAGGCTGTCAACATAGTCAAGAAAACAGGGAATAAGATCCCAGACAGCAGAGTGCAAAAAAGGTACATCGAAAAAGTGAGCTAAACATTTGGTGATGCTTTTACTTTTAGGAAGACAGTTTCCAAAAGGCCTAGATGCTGAGAAGAAAAAGACGAAAGTGACTGAGAGGCTAAGAAGTTAAGGAGAACTTTTAGAAGTCTTATAATATTCATGAGGTCCAGAGCTTGCTAAGGATGAGAGACCTTGATAAACATCCTAGACTTGCAGTAAATACCTGGTACTGCTAGGAGTAAGAGAAAACCTGAAACAGATTAGCATCCCCAAAATTTACAACTCAGCATAGAATCACCTTGATACCAAACTAAATTAGGATGATCTGCTTCTATTCTAACTGCCTGCCAGAAGCAGAAATACATTCTCCACATATCATGCAGAGCCTCTACAATTTTTCATAAACAATATTTATAATGTAATCAATAGTTTTCAGGTCCAGGTATACTAAAAGATGGGATAAGAAAAAAACAGGCAATATAAATAGACCTACAGGTGATCAAGATTAAATTGATCAAAATAGACTTAAAAACACCTGGGTTTAGTGCATTCAAGATAATTGATGATAAAGTAAAAATTCCAGCAGAGGACTGAAAGCCATGAACAAAGTAGAAAATCTGCAATTAAAATGCAACAAATTTAACAAAGAACTTCAAAAATATATTTAATAGAATACTAAATAGAGATAAACAAGAATTAGTGAACTAAAAGACAAATCAGGGGAAAATGATAGAGAGAGAGAGAGAGAAAATGTAGGAAAGAATGTAAGAGACATAGTATACGTGGTCAAAGGGTCTAAACTGTATGTCATTAGATTACTAGGGGGAGAAGAATGAGAAAAGGAGATATTATAGCAAAAATAATGGTGTTAAGTTTTCTAAAACTGATGAAAACCCTCAAGCCACTGATTCAAGAAGTTCTAAAGGAACGTAAAGAAAACTACAGAGTCACAACATAGTAAAACTACTGAAATAAAACAACAGTAAGAAAATGTTGGAAAAATAGCCAGAGATGGCCAGGTGTGGTGGCTCATGCCTGTAATCCTAGCACTTTGGGAGGCCAAGTTGGGCAGATCACCTGAGGCCAGGAGTTCCAGACCAGCCTGACCAACATGGTGAAACCCCATCTCTACTAAAAATACAAAAAAAAAATTACCTGGGCATGGTGGCATGCACCTGTAGTCCCAGCTACTCAGGAGGCTGAGGCAGAAGAATCTCTTGAACCTGGGAGGCAGAGTTGCAGTGAGCCGAGATTGTGCCACTGCACTCCAGACTGGGTGTCAGAGTGACACTCCATCTCAAAAAAAACAAAACAAACAAACAAACAAAAAAAAAAACCAGAGATAAAACAATAGCTATAAATAAGTTACCTTAGACAATAAAATTGTATCTGATTTTTCAATGGAAACAGTGCAAGTCAGAAGATAATGGAATGACATCTTTGCTAAAACAAAATAACTGCCTACCTAGAATTCTATACTTAGGGAAACTATTCTTTAAAAATAACAAAGGTGAAATAAATATAGTTTCAGACAAACTAAAGTGATGTCATATTAACTATTAAACCCATATTTCCCCCAATCAAAATTTCTCAGTGCTATAATAGTAATTGTAACCACTGTACAATATTTATGGGAGATTGAGAAGTAGATTATTTGTGTTGAGAACCTATTTTCATTCTTTTGTTTCATAATGTCCTGTGCCATGGAAGCCTTGAATTCCAGTGCCCATTACTGCTTCTGCTGCCAGTGGCTCCCATTTGTGTTCTCTCCTGTGACATCAGATTCCATGCAGAAATGGGGTAAATGGCCATGTCCAAATATTTGTTCTCTACTTTCTCCCTGAGCCTTTAAGTAGCAATGCTAGTGTCCAGACTCATAAGGAGTTTTACAAAAGTAGCTCCCTCAAAATCTAACTCTATTCTTCCTTCTGGTGGAGCTTAGGGATAGTCTAAAAGAGCCAGGATAGGGTCAGATGCCACTACTTCTACTCCTTTTACTCTCTTGCCTACAGATACTTGTGTACTCATGAGCTCCTATTTCTCCAGCTCAATCAAAGTTATTTTAACAGTAAAAACCAATATGCAAAGAAGAGGAGGGAGAGATGGAGCCATCAAGCCCTTCTGGGCTCAGAATATGTGTGTGTGTATGCATACACAGGTGCATGTAGTGTTGCAATGTAGAATTAAGCTGTACAGTGTTCTGTAATCTCCATTTTTCCATTCACTATATCATGAACATCTTCCAAATCACCATATAGTTTTGTATAACACACATTTTGATGACTGAATAGTAATGTATTCTCCACAATTTGTATTTCCAAATCTTTACTGACGGACACATGTTATTTACAGTTTTGATCATTAGAAACATAGCTTTAATAAACATTCATGTATCTTTGCACCCTTTCCTGGTTATTCCTTAGGACAGGTTTCTAGAAGACTATTTCTGTGTCACAAATATGTTCATTTTATAGATTTTAAAATAAATTTCAGAAATACAAGGACATGAACAGATATTTCTCAGAAGAATAAAAATATGTGGCCAAGAAATACATGAAAAAATGCTCAACATTAATCATCAGATAAATGCAAATTTAAACCGTACTGAGATACCATGTTACACCAGTCAGAATAACTATCATTAAAAAGTGAAAAGACAGCAGATGTTGGTGAGGATGCAGAGAAAAGGGAACATATATCCACTGTTGGTGGGAATGTAAATTAGTTCAACCTCTATGGAAACAGCATGGAGATTTCTCAAAGAAATAAAAATGGAACTGCTGTTCAATCCAGCATTCCCATTACTGGTTATCTACCCAGAGAAAAAGAAATCAAATTTAAAAAGACACCTGCATTTGTATGTTCATTGCAGCACTATTCACAACAGCAGTCATGGAACCAACCTAAGTGTCCATCATCAGTTGACTGGATAAAGAAAATGTGGTGTATATACACCATAGAATACTACAAAGCTCTAACAAGAATGAAATCATGTCTTTTGCAGCAAGATGGATGTAGCTTAGGCCATTATCCTAAGTGAATCAACACAGAAACAGAAAACCAAGTAGTGTACATTCTCACTTATAAGTGGGAGCTAAACAATGGGTACACAAAGCCATAAAGATGAAAATAATAGACACTAAGGACTCCAAAAGGGTGAAGGGTGTGAGGAGGGTGGGGACTGAAAATTTACGTATTGGTACAATGTTCACTATTTGGGTGAGGGGTACACTATAAACCCAGTCTCCACCAGTATGCAGTATACTCATGTAGCAAACATGCACATGTACCCCCAATCTAAAATAAAATAAAACTTAAATATATATAGATGAAAAAAGAAATATCCACAAGTAAAACTGTATTTATTTATATTTCTATAAATGATATATGAGAGTGCTTTGTTTCATTCTCTTCACCAGCACAGGTTATTATCATATTCTGATCTTTGCTAATTTAGATACAAAATACTATTTAATTGCCATCCCAATGTATATCTCTTTGATTACTAATATAGCCATTCTTTTCATACTATATTTGGTTACCTTACTCAAGTTTCCCTATAACTAGAAAATCTTAGATGATCCCAAAGTTTTGTGGATTACCCACTGATTATTACTGGCACAAAAGGAAGCTCTTCGCCGGGAGCGGTGGCTCATGCCTGTAATCCCAGCACTTTGGGAGGCCAAGGCGAGCAGATCACGAGGTCAGGAGATCCAGATCATCCTGGCTAATATGGTGAAACCCCATCTCTACTAAAAATACAAAAAATTAGCCGGAGTGGTGGCAGGCAACTGTAGTCCCAGCTAGTCGGGAGGCTGAGGCAGGGGAATCGCTTGAACCCGGGAGGCGGAGTTTGCAAGTGAACCGAGATCGAGTCACTGCACTCCAGACTGGGCGACAGAGCAAGAATCTGTCCCCCCCCCCAAAAAAAGAGGAAGCTCTTCATTGTGTCATTGTCTTTATTTTGTATCTGACCTCTTTTCTGAGCTCAGTTATTAGATCTAGTTATTTTCGGTTGACTCTCTTGGGTTTTCCAGGTAGTGAATTTTACCTTCTGCAAGTAATGGGTAGTTTAGTATCACTAAGAGATATACCTTTTATTTCTTTTACTTACTTTTTTTCATTGGGTGTTCCTCCAATAAAATATTGAAAATGATAAGCAGGATTATATTGCTAGTTTCTTTATTTTAAACATTCAAATAATAATGTTGGCTTTGATTTGTGATAAAAATGCTTTGTCTGATAATATAAACATCTTTCTATCTCTAGTTTACTGAGAGATTTATAATAAAGTGTTTAATTTTATCAAAGGCACTTTTAACATTTATTATTTATTATAATAAAGTAGTTTGTTTCTTTTGGTCTAGCAAGGTGCGTAAACTTCATATTTAGATTTCCGAAGTTAAGCTATCACTGCATTTCTAAAGCTAAATGTGTTTTTTCAAAACCTAATATTCTTTTCAGTGCTTTGGTGCATTGCTAATTTTTTTCTTGATTTTCTATCCTAGAATCTTATTTCTTCTTGTTACCTTTGTCAAATTTTAGTAACAGGTTATGCTAGCCACAAGTAATAAATATACTTTAATGTCCAGAGTTTTATATGCTATATAACAGCTTCATTAGAATAAACATAGTTTATTATAAAATGATTTTCTAAAAAATTATCATAAGGCCTATGGGGGATGCAGAAAAAGGGAGTAATATTTTGACAACTTTGTTTATTTCTTTTGTGACTATTTGTTGCTTCATTATTGTTTTAACTTCTTCCTTTTTCTCTATTTTTAAAATGTATATATTTCCTAGAACAATTATATATTTCATCAAGTTTTCCAAGTAGATTGGCAAAGAATTATGAATAATATTCTCTGATAATGTTTTATTATTGGCCTATAGTTATAATATTTAAATTTTACTGTTTTCTCGAGTAAAAGAGCCAGATTTTGTCTGTACTTTTCACTGAAACTGAGCTTAGATTATTTTAAATCCTATTTATTTCTATTTCTTAATTTATTATTTTCTACTTTGACATTTATGAATTCTCCCTGCTTTCTTTGGGTTTATTTTGTTGCTATTTTCTAGCTTCTTCAGCTAAAATTTTAATTTACTTGATTTTATTCTTTCTTGTTTATCAAATAAGGTCTTTAAATTTCTGAATGTGTATGTCTTGGCTGTGCCCTCTAAGCATCCATCTTTTATACCGGAATTTATACACACACAAGCACAAGTGCTAGTTTCAGTTTTTGGGAAATGTATCTAAAAGCCCATATTCAAAAGAGATGAACGTGCAAGTGTGAGAAATTTGAGAAGTATGGTGAAATGTCCATTAGCTATAACTAACTGGAATCATTTGATTGGATTTGTGTGCTATTTTTTTCCCCTTTTAAAAGCAAATTGTATGGGAAAGAAACCCTCACGTACCTTATGCATTACAATTTTTGAATCTTCAAGGGGATTACTTGGGTCAATACATATTGATTCTAAACTTCCATGCCTTTTTCAGTTTTTTATAATGATCAATCATGTTCAGAAGGATATTCTGAGGCACTGCAAGATTATCATCAGAAGTTACATTACTATACTAGTGTTAGGGAGTATTACTAGTACTGTTTACTATACTAGTGTTAGGAAATATTATAAATATATTCATATAAGGATTGGAGGAATATCTACAAGGATTTTGACAAAGAGAAGTTTCTATTCAATTCTTGACAAAACACTTCATTCTCTGACATTTAAATTAAACCTGGTTATATAGTGATTATTATATATCAATAATAATAATGCTTACATTTACTTACAATGAGTCAGTTAATATTCTACCACTTTTTGTGTATTTTCTTATTCTTTAAGACAACCTCATGAAAAAGGCAGTGATGAAGAGATGAGGCCCAGTGGTTAGGTCACATGGCCACTCGGGGACTCAGACCCAAACTGCCCCCAGAACCCATGTTCTAAATTTTTTTTTTTCTTTGAGGTGGAGTCTCGCCCTGTCACCCAAGCTGGAGAGCAATGGCATGATCTCGGCTCACTGCAACCTCCGCCTCCCGGTTCAAGCGATTCTGCTGCCTCAGCCTCCCGAGTAGCTGGGACTATAGGCATGCACTACCTACCAGGCCCAGCTAATTTTTTTTTTTTTTTTTTTTTTTTTTGTATTTTTAGTAGAGACAGGGCTTCACCATGTTGGTCAGCCTGGTCTCGAACTTCTGACCTCAAATAATCCACCCGCCTTGGCCTCCCAAAGTGCTGGTATTACAGGCATGAACCACCATGCCCGGCCTCTTGATTCTTTATGACAGTACCTAGTAATGGGTTGAAAAATGTAAGGCCACAAAACCATAAGAGAAATGCCCTGTGTGAATTTACCTGTGGCAGGGATGAGGCAGGATAATGAGATGCAGCAATGTGGCAGCATAACTCTTTGTAAAGCTAACCCACCAGTGTGGGTGACACAGTGACTTTCCAGCTCGGAGACACAATCCCTTAAAGAAGATCTGTGAGGACCCCCTGCCATCACAGGGAGGGATGATGTCCATTCTAGCATTCACATGAACACCTGGACTGTTTCTAGATCATCTTCCAAATCGTGTGTAAATTTTCCATCAATGAAATCTAACTTAAAGGAGGTACAATGCCCCAGTGTGATGCCACACCCAAAAGGAGTATGTGGTTTTATTTGTCTGTGACATCAGTGTTGGGAACCAGGTGCAATGTCCCTCACAGATCACAAGATGTGCCCTCAAACTAGGCCACCCTGAAAGTATGTTTTCTTTTACTTCCATACATTCTTTCCAATTTGGCATGGGATGGGAACTTTGGGTTTGCTTCTGGGGCATCCTTTGTTTTTAAAAAAGCTAATATTCATTTCCTCATTTTCTTTGGCAAAAAATAAAACAACAATAATAGTAATAACACTTGGCACTAACAATGAGAACCTCGGGAAAGATTAAAAGTGGCAACTACAGTAACGAAGCTACTCCACTGGGTAGCTGCATTCAAGGGAACACTCAAAAGATTCACTTAAAAACACCAATATGTATATTTATCACATTTTCTTTATTCTTTCATCTTGTGGGGGAGGTGGGCAGGTAGGAATGGCTAACAGGTAAAAAACCAGAAAGAATGAACAAGACCTCATATTTGATAGCATAACAGGGTAACTATAGTCAATATCTTAATTGTACATTTTAAAACAACTAGCAAGAGATAAATGCTTGAAGAGATGGATACCCCGTTCTCCATGATGTGATTATTAATACCTAGTATTTGATAACATTATAGGGTGACTAAAGTCAAAATAATTTAATTGTACATTTAAAAATAACTAAAGGAGTATAATCAGATTGTAACACAAAGGAAAAGTACTTGAGGGGATGGATACCCCCCATTTCCCATGCTGTGATTATTACACATTGCATGTCTGCTTCAAAACATCTCGTGTACCCCAAAAATATATACACCTACTATATGCCCACAAAAATGTTTAAAATTAACCAAAACCAAAACAAACACCAATATGTATATATAATCTCAAACTTTTCTATTTTCATACATTTATTAAGAGTGTGCCATACCTTGGTAAAAATTAGACAAAAGATGATAACCTTATTTTGACTCTTATTCTGGATGAGCTGTTAGGTATTTCACAGCACAGGCCTTTCTTTGCAGGAACCAATGTCTGTCACTTTTAACGCACTTTGAACCTTCTCTGACAAGCACTTATGAGTTTCTCTTAGTTCTTGAACTTGCACAGTCACGCAATGTCTTCTTTAAAAAGGAAAAATAAAAGAGCTTGAATAAAACAAACAGTTGATATTGATCTAAGCTAACTACAAAGGAAAGTAATTAAAGGACATCATTATTTCTCTGATGCAATTTTAATCGCCCCGCAATATATTCTCCACCCTGATTAAACCGCTACATTGAGATTTCAACTATTGTGTTCGAGGTTTCATGCAGTATAGTTCACTTGAATCACCTCATGAAAGTGATCAAGGCAGGCTTATTGGGTTGTCATGAGCCTTTTTTTTTTTTTTTAAGTCCCTGGCAAATAACTTCAATAACAAGAAAGAGTTTACAGAGATGTAGTTGTATCAACAAGAAATTAGTTTCCATTTACTGTTAGTCCAATTGTGTCTTACATTTACTTCACTGAATTCAAGAGAGGAAACAAAGTCTTCAAATTTAAACTGTATCTTTGTAGAAGCTTTCCTACATTCTCTCTCTGTATATAAAACACCTGGTATATCAAACATGCTATATATGAATCAAAGAGAATAATTTGAGTTCTTGTGGAAAGGAAGTTAATTTCATTCCAGTATGGTCAGTCTTCAGACCATATTCCTCATTTAAGAAAAGCAGAATAAAATATATATAAATTACTGTTTTATTACATTTATTTGCTATTTATTGCCTTTTCCTCTAAATATTGAACTACTCATAATTTTACAACAACACTAGATGTTGTAATAGAGCATTTTGTCTTTAGCATGATTTCACCTCTCCTTCATGTGCAAGTCTTTTCTATTTTTATTACTAAATTATTTCATTCCAATTCTATTCTCTGTGCCATTCATTGTTTTTGGTATACATTATGCCTCCCACTTAGATTGCAATCTCCTTGCATAAAGGGGAAGATATCTTTCCTTCTTTGCATTTTTACCATCTGACTGTATCCTGTAAATGCAGTAGATAAAGAAGAAATGTTTCTCAATTATGATTTGGAATTTGTTTAATGAAAGTTATTTTTAAGTGAGAAAATACTAATGTGATACACGTAAAATAGTAGTAAAACCAAGAGGATCAATAATATTTGTGAAGCATGTATGATATACCACCTGCTATATATACTTTACATAATATAACCTTTGAGGTAGTTATTTATTAGTTCCATTTTTCAAATATGGAAATGAAGACTTAGTGAGGTGAGGTTCAGGAACTTGGCCGGTGCCAAACAGTTTAAGAGCTGCAGAGCCAGGTGTTAGGTCTGGCTGACTCTAAAGCATGACCTCCCTCCATTATGCCGTAATGCCTTTCATGAAAACATTAAAACACCACCTTTAATTAAAAACAGATCTTGGATGGGCACAGTGGCTCACACCACTGTGGGAGGCCAAGGCACTTTGGGAGGTCAAGGCAGGAGGATAGTTTAAGCCCAGGAGTTTGAGACCAGCCCTGGCAACATAGTGAGACCCCATCTCTGCAGAAAAAATTTGAAAATTAGCCAAGTGTGGTGGTGTGCACCTGTAGTCCCAACTACTTGGGAGGTTAAGGTGGAAGGGTCGCTTGAGCCTGGGAGATCAAGGCTGCAGTGAGCCGTGATTACACCACTGCATTCCACCCTGGATGACAGAACAAGACCCTATCTCAAAAACAAACAACAACAACAAAAACAGATCTCCATATTGTGCAAAGTGAAGTGTGCAATATGAACTGTTAAAGAATAGTTTTTAAAACCTGAGAGAAAATAAACGTCTGAACCCAAATCAGAGAATGTAAATGAGCAACAACTCAACGAGGAAAGGAAATTCCCAGCAAAGATATTGTGACAGCACGAGAAAAAAAAAAAGATGAGGGTCTGTAAAGGAACTGATAGGATGTCACTATGTGGGTAAAAAGGTAGGGAGAGGAGAAAAGATATATATGGATATGCATAAAATATTTCTGGAAGCATCCATAAGAAATATTGGTTGCTCCCAAATAGTAACATTGAGTTGAGGGAGACTGAGAAATAGGAAGGAGATTTTTCAGTACATACTCTTTTTTACGTCTTGAATTTTATAAAATCTAAGTTAAAAATAAAAATAAAATGCTGGGTCACCTATGATTGCTCACACCTGGAATCCCACCACTTTGGGAGGCTGAGATGGGAGGATTGCTTGAGGCCAGGAATTCAAGGCCAGTCTGGTCAACCAAGTGAGACTCCATCTCAAAAAAATATATATATATAAAATGTAAATGAAGAGACTAATGTGGCTCTATAAGTGTCTCTTGAACACAGAACTAAAAGATATGTTATAACAGTAATAGTAATAACAAGTTTTTGTATATATCTGAAATGCATAATTTATAAGGTGTTCTTGCATGTATTATGTAATTTAATCATAATTTCATAGTGGCTTTCCTTATAAGATGGGATATGATTTAACTTTATTTGACAAAGAAACTTAGATTAAACCACTTGACCCAGGTCGCATGGGTACTAGATGGCACTTGAATGCTTTGACTCCAACCAAGTTCAATACTTCCATCCTACAAAAGAGGGCAGGAGAGAAAAATCTTCGAGAAACACACGAAGAGCACCCTTATCCTGTTAGAATAGGGTGGACAGAGTAAAGCCCAGATTAAGATAAAGCTAACAAAAATGCAAAAGACTGCAAATTTAAATATAGTCAGTACAAGAACAAGAATTTCCTACAGCCCACTTCCTGTGAAAGATGACAGAGAGAAGATGAACTTGGCCACATTCTAATTTGCTTTTATCATCTCTGTCGACATGATTGGCTGGAAAGAAGGAAGACACTTGAGAAAAACAACTGAAGCCTGAGATTAGTTAAGGGATAAAAAGAGAGTACATAATTACTCTAATGAGCTTGAATCTCATTACCCGTAGAGATTACATTCTGGATACAAAATGAGCTTGTGTTAGTGATCTGTGGAGGACAAGAGAGGTGCTGAAAGACTGAGTATATGTACATCTCCAATTTTTAAAGGAATGAAGAAAACAGATCTTGCAAACCACATGCCATAAACTGGGTTTACTATTGGCTGTAGACACAATTCTAGACAGGATTAACAAAGAAATCACTTAGAAACCCTTTAAAATGCCCTAGTCACAGAATGGAATCAATGTTTTAATTAGATTATATATTGGTTTGCTTGGGCTGCCAAAATAAAATATCACAGATTTGGTGATTTAAACCACAAAAACTTATTTTGTTGTAATTCTGGAGTCTAGAAGTCTGAAACCAAGGTGTTAGCAGGGTTGACTTTTTCTGAGGCCTCTCTCTTGGCCTACAGATGGCTGTCTTTTCCCCATGTCTTCACATGGCCTTCACTTTGTACCTGTGTTTAAATTTCCTCTTCTTGTTAGGACACCCATTATATTGGATTAACCTACCTTAATGACCTCATTTTAACTTAATTACCTCCTTAAAGACTATCTCCAAGGTCAGTTACATTCTGAGGCACTGAGGAGTTAGGACTTTAATGTAGGAATTTTGGAAGGTTACAGTTCAGCCCATAACAGATTTCTTTTATTTTAATGATGATACAGCTGAAAAGAGAAAACAAAATACCATTTTTTTTAACTAAGATGGATGGTTGGTGTGTTAGAATCAAATGGAGTATTCTTCCAAATTATATTCCCTGTTTCTATCCCACGCATAGAGATTCAGATTATTCAGTATTCTCCCCCAAAATCCTTGATACATAAACATGTGATCACCTTTGAAAACAGCTAGTAAAGAAGAGATGAGGATATGATTTCTTTTTTCTTTCTTTCTTTTTTTTTTTTGAGACGGAGTCTCGCTTTGTCACCTAGGCTGGAGTGCAGTGGCCAGATCTCAGCTCACTGCAAGCTCTGCCTCCCGGGTTCACGCCATTCTCCTGCCTCAGCCTCCCGAGTAGCTGGGACTACAGGCGCCCGCCACCTCGCCCAGCTAGTTTTTTTTTTTTTTTGTATTTAGTAGAGACGGGGTTTCACCGTGATAGCCAGGATGGTCTCGATCTCCTGACTTCATGATCCGCCCGTCTCGGCCTCCCAAAGTGCTGGGATTACAGGCTTGAGCCACCGCGCCCGGCCGAGGATATGACTTCTTGATCCTCAAACTTCAGCGCAGGGATAGTGGTGACAGAGACCAAATGTCTGAGATGTACCTGCAGGCAAGAAAGGAAGGTCCCTGAACTATCTAGGGCTGGGAAGAAGCCACAGAACATAATAACAGAAAGTCCTGATAGAGCCTCTAATGACTGGAGCTGTATAGTAAATGGATAAGAGTCTTCTTAAGGTAATGAGTTCAATACAGAGGATGGATAGAGTTGTAGGGGGATTTGTATCGAGGATAAAGTGTTGGTTTAGATTCTACTACTAATCTATTGATTCTGCCATTTATGATTCTCTTATCATTGAGATAAATTAAATATAGAGAGATTAGTTATCTTAAAGGATAGGTCCAAGTTCAGAGATTACACTTGAGATTATACATTGATAGAAGCCTATTTTATACAGCCACATGCTGAATAAGGATGTTTTAGTCAACAATGGACTGCACATATTAATACAATGATGGTCCCACAAGATTATAATAGAGCTGAAAAATTCCTATTGTCTAGTGGCATTGGAGCAGTAAAATCATTGCACAATTACTTTTTATAAATGTAGTGTAGCCTAAGTGTACAGTGTTTATAAAGTCTACAGTAGTGGACAGTAATGTTCTAAGCCTTCACATTCACTCACCACTTACTCACTGACTCTCCCAGAGCAACTCCCAGTCTCACAAGCTCCATTCATGGTAAGTGCCCTATATAGGTGTACCACTTTTTATCTTTAATACTATTTTTTTGCTATACCTTTTCTATGTTTAGATACAAAAACACTCAACATTGCACCACAGTTTTCTACAGTATTCAGTATAGTTATATGCTATGTAAGTTTGTAGCCTAGGGACCACAGGCTATATCACATAACCTAGGTATGTAGTAGGCTATATCATCTAGGTTTTTGTAAGTACACTCTCCAATGTTTGCACAATGACAAAATCTCCTAACAACACATTTCTCAGAAGGTATCCCCATCGTTGAGTGACTCATAACTGTATTTGCATAACTCTTTACTGTATCCAAAGTGCTTCACAAACCGTATATCCAATATTAACATAATGTCCTTTAGTTATTCACTGGTCAAATCATACCAATCTAGTTTCCATTTCCACTACTCTACTGAACGGTTTTAATAAGCAACCCTCTAGTTTCTACATAAAATAATGATTTTCATTTTTATCTCACCAGACCCAAACTCTTTGTAATCCTATCTTCCACAACGGCACATATTTCTAATGATATTCCCATTTCTCTGACAATTGGTTTTGATTTCCTGTTGCCATTGCAGGATTTTCAGCCTTAAAAAGTCGGGGCTTCTTGGGGTTTTGTCCTTTTTCCTGTTTAATTCTTAAGCTCCATATTCTCTTTGAACAATCACATCTAAATCCACAGCCTCAACCAACAACTGGTTACCAACATTTCCCAAATATCTCCAGCCAAGTCATTGCTTTTGACCTCCAAACCAGTTTTTCCAACTGTATATGGAATACCTTTCACTTGGACATCCCAGAGAATTTTTGCATGGGCAAAATGGAGTAAATCTAGCCTCCTAGTTTCCCTTCTGCTCCTCTTGGTGTTCATAGTGTTGTTGGATTACAACATTGTTTTCCAGCTTCCAGGCCATTCGCATGGAGATTGTTCTGGATTTTCTCTATTTCACACTCATAATCAGTCACCAAGTCCTGTCATTTCATAATCATCTCTTGAACCTGTTCCCTTTTGCTACTTCCTCTGTTACTGCCCTATCTCCAGTATTTATCATCTCTTGCTATACTAGCGCAATAACCCACTGCAGTCATAGATTTCATCAGTCCAACCTCCACATCACAGCCCAAAGTGTCTTTCAGAAACACAAACCTTATGGCGCCACTACCCTGTCACTATTGCTCATCATTGTCTTTGGGATTAACAAAGAAGCTTTACACAGGCATGGAGTATATTCTGGGACATTTCTACCTTGCTAGCCTTCTCACTCAGCCCTCCTACCTTGACACCACATTTCATCTAGCAAGTCAGCTTATGCTCTGGATAGCTCTGGTCTTACATCATAATCTACCACATCCCTGTGCATATACTGCCCCTTCTCTTGACCATTTTTCTCATTTTCTCTTCTACTCAGCTCAGACATCACTTCCTTTCTGACATCTTTACTAGCTGTTTTTTCCACCTGAAAAATTAGGAATCTCTTCCATGCTTCATGAAGCTCCCACAGATTTCTGTATTTGTCCTTTCATTCTGTATTTTAATAGTCCCTGTATTTATCCCTTTCAAAGATGTAGGCACTTTAGGGAGTTATCACATACCAATCCTCTTTATAACTCAGCAACTTACACAGTGCCTGAGTTATGGTGGATTGCAAATATTTGTTGAATGATTAAAATATGTTCTGCATAGAAAAAAATACTATCCACATTTTTTTTTTTTTTTTTTTTTTGAGATGGAGTCTCACTCTTGTTGCCCAGGCTGGAATGCAACGCCACAATCTCGGCTCACCGCAACCTTGACCTCCCAGGTTCAAGCAATTTTCCCGCCTCAGCCTCTCGAGTAGCTGGGATTACAGGCATGCACCACCACGACTGGCTAATTTTTTGTATTTTTAGTAAAGATGGGGTTTCTCAATGTTGGTCAGGCTGGTCTTGAACTCCCGACCTCAGGTGATCTGCCCTCCTTGGCCTCCCAAAGCCGGCCCACAATTTTTTTTTTTAAATGTGCTCTCACTCTGTCACATAGACTGGAGAACAGTGGCTTGATCTCTACTCACTGCAACCTTCGCCTTCTGGGTTAAAGCAATGTTCCTGCCTCAGCCTCCTGAGTAGCTGGGATCATAGGCACGTGCCACCACACCCACCTAATTTTTGTATTGTTACTAGAGATGGGGTTTCACCATGTCGGCCAGGCTGGTCTGGAACTCCTGGCCTCAAGTGATTCACCCATCTCAGCCTCCCAAAGTGCTGGGATGTATAAAAACTGATTGATTCCCATTGCAGAGTGTGAAAGGAGTTCATATATCTTTGACAGGCATGCCTGAATTTCCTGAGATGAGTGGCCTCTGAACATTCTGGTATTGCTCTTGCCTGCTACTACTGCCATGGCTTTAGTAGCAAAAAAAAAAAGCAGGTGAGGCCTGGAGAGGCACCCTGACCTTTAATCGTCACCTGGGTTATACTCAATGCCTGACTACATAGATACCCCAACCTCCACTCTCACTGACTTTCACAAGAGATAATGAAGAGGATTTTTTTTAAAGGGGGTATGGTGGGTGGAGAACAAATTTATAAAAGGAAGTAGAGAGGGCTCTGTGGAGAGGTTCAAGATCAGCAAATAGGCAGCAGAAGTTCAGCTCTCTAGAGAAGAGGGGAAGCATTACACACCACGCCTCCCAGTTGCAAGGGGAGCTCAAAAAATATTTCACAAAACCCTTGTCACAAATCCAGAAATGCACCAGAAGGGAGACACTGCACCTCAACCTAGCTGGGCAAGAAATTCAGAGACAGAATGTGGCATATCTCACCCCAAAGTGGGTTGTGATGTTAAAGGAAATTGCCAAACAAGTAACCCAAGGCAGGCTGAATGCCTGCCTGTAGGAAAGCAGCAGGAACAAGTCCATGCATGGGCACTCTGAACACCACAATGGTTGGCAGTCCAAAATCATGTCTGGCAAACTAAGGCCTATGGGGCAAATATAACCCAAGGCCTATTGCTGAATAGCCTGGGAGTGAAAATGATTTTTGTTTTAAAAATATACATATTTAAAAGATGAACATGGAATAGAGACCATATGACTGCAAAGCCACATTTGCTATCTGGCCTTTTGCAGAAAATCTTTGCCAACCCCTGTACAGACTCTCTCTGTACAGCTAAGTCTTATCACACCCAGATCCATAATAGTTTACAGAAATGCACTCACTGGGATGAGATTGTTTTTTAAAATGTTGAAATTATTATGGCCAACTTGGATTTCTCCATGTGAAAGATTAAAGAGTAGACTTTATTATCTTGCTTCTAAGGATACTCTTTCTCTGAAGCGAGTCTCTAGTGTGGAGAAAGCATAGGACAAGAAGTCAGGAGATCTGGCTTCCAGTGACAGCATCAAGATTGGTTGAGGATATTAGGCAGCTCACTTAACATCACTGTATTCTAATTTCCTAATCTACCAAACAGGGATAATGTCTACCTTACTCTCCTCACATGGTGGTTGTGAGGATATCATGAGATGACAGATACAGTATGCTTGCAAAGCTGAAAGGGAGATACAAAAAGAGATATTATGAATAATGACATCATCAACCCTTAATTATGGCTACTTTGGGGGAAGATGAAAGACATGGATAAATTAAGTCATTAGTAGAACTTTCTACTTATTTTTATCTCTTTCCTCATTAAATCTTTAATAACACAAGTGTCAGGATAGATTGAGTTTAAAGGTTTCATCCTTTAATTTGGTAAGTGTATGTTTTGTTGATTGTGTATTTTATGCTCAGCACCTGTGGGAGGAGTTAAAATTAACAATGAATGTCTCCAATACAGTCATGAAACTTAGAGGAGGGAAGAAGTGAGAAGCCTAGAAATTTTAAAAGAAAAAATTAAACAAACCCCAAAAACCCACTTTATTATCAGCCTCACTATCAAAACCTATTTCTTGAAAGCTGGTTAAAATAGTTTCTATTTAGAACTGAAATCAAAGTTAACCTCCTTTGCGGCACCACAAACTCAGATATACTCTGACTTACTCTTTTCTATATCAGAGGCAGCACTATTTTTCTCTGTTTCTTTCCCTTTCCATTTTCTGAGCATACAGAAATACTGCTTTTCCCAGTGTTCCTTACAGTTAGGTAGGCACATGTGACTAGGCCTGGATAATGAGCTTAATCCTGAGGCACCTGAGTCACTTCCAGGCCAGAGGATAAAAGAAAGATGTAAGTTTTTCTCTCGTCCTGCTCTGCGTATCATAGAAGCTCCATATGGCAGAGCTCAACCTAGTACTAGTACAAAAACAGACTCATAGATCAATGGAACAGAATAGAGAACCCACAAATAAGGCTACACACCTACAAGTATCTGATCTTCAACAAACCTGACAAAAACAGGTGACGGGGAAAATATTCCCTTTCAATAAATGGTGCTAGGAGAACTGGGTAGTCGTATGCAGAAGATTGAAACTGGACCCCTTCGTCATACCATATACAAAAATTAACTCAAGATGGATTAAAGACTTAGTAAAATTCAAAACTATGAAAACCCTGGAAGACAACCTAGGCAATACTATTCAAGACGTAGGCAATGGCAAAGATTTCATGATGAAGACACCAAAAGCAACTGCAACTGCAACAAAAGTAAAAATTGACAAATGAGATCTAATTTAACTACAGAACTTATGCATAGCAAAAGAAACTATCAAGAGAGTAAAAAAGACAGCTTACAGAATGGGAGAAAATACTTGCAAACTGCACATCCAGCAAAGGTCTAATATCCAGAATTTACAAGGAACTTAAATAGATTTACAAGAATGAAGCAAAAAAAAAAAAAAAAAAAAAAAAAA